>NC_051154.1:326829991-326904518 GCF_013339745.2 Dermacentor silvarum | reverse complement strand
TTGGTGCAAAAAAACGCACGCGAAAAATGCACGGTTGTGGCTCTGTGGGCCGACGCCACTGCCGCTATGTTTAGTCTTGGTCCGGGCTGGCTTGCAAACATGGTGCGCACCTTACCGTCTTGCGGTAACGTATGGGTAAAAACTAAAGGGGAAAGAAATAAGATCCAAGCTAAGTGACAAATTGTGGCCAGTCAGTTTCAACACCGTTAACTCAATGCATCATTCTGACGGACCACGGCGGCGCGGCCGCCCGGCCATTCGCGGCGCGCTCCGAGCCATGCAGAAGCCGGGAGGCGGCGGCGCTAGGGCGCAGGGACTCACAGAGTATAGGGGCGTTTGCGGAGACGCGTCGCCAGCAAGTACCTAGATTAGTAGTTCCCTTTAGCGCCGCGCGGGCGCGCTGCAATCGACCGGCTGCACGGGCGTGCGAATGTAAATGCGCTGCCGGATGTATCGCGCTTCGCAGCGATCCTTCCCCCCCCCCCCCCCCCACTTCCCTTCCACACCTGCCTCCAGCGCTGCACTCTTAGGAAAACGCCCACAGCGGTGATTCGCGGCGGGGCAGGGAGGGCCATGGCCTTGAGGCCCGACTTAGCGGCTGCAGCTGGACGACCGTAAAATTGGTAGCGTGCGTTTGGGACGGGGGCGAACCAAGCGGCGACGGCATCTACGACCGCATATTCTCGTGCTTGATATGTATGTATATATTTACAGGGTGTCCCAGCTATCACGCAGCACGATTTAAAAAAAGTGCAACGGCGTTACGCGAAGCAAACCTAGTTCGTATTGTTTCCAGTACAGTGTAGTAGCCGCCGGTAATTTTTTCGTTACTGAGATTTAGTTAGGCGATTATAATTATTTATATAACTCGAGAACTACTGCCCTAATTATCAAAGTGCTGATGAGAAAAGTGTAGAGCACCATGACAACTACCGATACAGCTTGCTGTTGCTCAATACGTGCTACATAAATGTGTTTTTCCCGAGCGTGAAAGAAGCCCGTGAATACACGCAAAGTGTCTCGAGCGGCCAATCGCGTGGCAATTCTGCGTGTATTCGCGGGCTTCTTTCACGTTCGGAAAAACACTTTTATGTAGCATGAATTGAGCAACAGAAAGCTGTATCGGGAGTTTTTCATGTTGCTCTACAATTTTCTCATTTACACTTTGATAATTAGAAAAGTGCTTCTCGAGTTACATAATAATTAATTATTATCACCTAATTAAATCTCAGTAATAAAAAAAAATACCTTAAGTGCTGTAACGCGCAGTTGTCTAGCTTGTTCAGTGAACTCATTAACTGTTTTCTTTTTTTTTTTGCTAATTTAACCATGCTGTATTTGGGATGCTGACTGTTTTCTAAAACCAGTTCAAGATTCGCATATAATGCGGTAATGATGGGTTGCGCAACAATTTTTAGCTATACTAAACTGTCAGGCGAATATCTCAAGGCCCCAGCTTGGACAAAATTGGTGAAACGCCCACGAATCGAAGTGCCTATGTACAACTTGCAAAAAAAAAAAAGTAATAGTAGTATTAGCAACAACGTGTGGAATAAAGACTTCTACAAGCTCGGAGCGCACGCTTTAAACTGTTGGAAGTACAGTAGCTTCTACCAGGAATCTGTCAGCTTTCCGGTGTCTTTTCTATAAAAATAAGTCGTGCATCGACGCCTAAAAATGCGGAAGTGGAGTTGTTCTTAAATCTGTATTAGCCATGATGCCATGTAGTTTAACCAGTGCATTTCCTTATGTACTATTCAAAAAAAGAACCGTGGCGGCCACCGGCACTGTTCTCCAGTACCAAGTGGTTCCAGCTTCTATGGTTGATGAAACATTTCCAGTAATAGCTAGGACAAGTTGGCACTTGTAAAGGGTATCGACTGGTTTTGACCTAGTTGTGCACTCGCTTTTCCCAATTAAAAGTGCTAAAGAAGTAATTGTGTATGTCAACGTGGTTTAATGAAGATACTAAGGAATCGGTCCTTTACGAAGTGGCCCCCAACTCAAATACCAGCTGGATGTAGAACGTTCGAAAAGTACCGAGACACTAATTCATCGACTACGCCTTGGGACAGCTTATACGAAGCATTTTCCATATCGCATCAAACGGGCTTCATCCCCGGCTTGCTCCCGTGCCAACGACTCCATCTGTACTCCTCGAATGCCCCAGACGCGCTACGCGTAGATGGCAGCTATAGAATAACATCTACACTCAACTGATCCTAATCTATCGTTCTCTCTCGCTAAATTAGTGGGCCCTTGGCCATCGAAAACGATACAGCGTGAAGCACTGAAAGCACTCAAACATATCTTCGAAGGCACGGGCATCCTTACCGAGATGCCATTATTTGTATTTATGTGCGCATGTAGGTTGTGTGTGTCTTTTGATGACGTTTGGTTTTGACGCTCGTATATCTGTGCGTGCATTATTTCATGTGTGTATCTTCCTCATATGTTCACCCGCTCATCTCAGTCTGTATCGTGGTCTCGTGTATGTGTTTGTAACTCTGCATACGTGTATACGTATAGGTACTCGGTGTTATGCAACATGTCCTCGCCTTCTATCTGTATATGTTCGTGTGTGTGTATAAGGTTATACACTGTAGATTTTTATATACTGTATATTTTTGACCCTGTGATGTTGTTTCTTCGTATCTTACAATATTTATTTTCTTCTTATTGTAGTATCATAAGGAGCCAACGAAAAAATGACACCAAACGAAAAACTACTGGCTCCCCATCCCCATCCACTTTCTGGGGTATTTATGTTTATCTACTAGAACTAACACTGGGAGTGTTAGCCAGTGCCATCACTCACGGCCTTGGCAGCAGATGTGGAACACCCTTTCTGCCGCAGGCGTCGCGTCTACGTAAACATTTTGGGGTGAAGGCAACTGGTATATAAACCCACACATGTCACCTGAAGGCATCAATGCTGCCGGATTCGAGACCCTCGCTTCTCGTTCAGTGTGTGTGTGTCCCGAATTGGCCGGGCGCATTCTTTGTTTCCCATCGAGGCAGGCCCTTCCATGAGCGTCGCCCAGACGGCAACAGTGCCAGACACCGACGATGATGGTGATGATGATTTATTGGCATCCCCTTTAAAGCGACGAGACGGGAAAACAAGCGCCCAAACTTGGCAGTGCCCATTCTTGGGTGCTTCCCCCGATGCCACCCCTTTCATCAGCGTCGTCCGGACGGTGACAGTGCCCGACACCGACGAGACGGGATTTCCCCTATTTGCTCCAAGAAACCGAAATCCTTCAAACAGAGACAAACTGGCGAAAAAGGCTACTACTGGAGTCATGGCACATTCAGAACACGGCGGGCAATATAAACAGCGTGAAGGGCATCCTTCCCTCTTTGTATGTTCACGGCCTTGCAGATGCGACGAAGGGAAGAAAGGACCCCCCGCTCGAGGTCACCAACACCAAAACATCGCGTCGCCCCCCGCCCCCCCCCCCACCCCCCCACCACCTCTTTCGTCTGTCAAGAACAGGTGCCCTGTCAAGTGTCTCCCCACCTTACGCTCTCTCCCATTCCTCTCCTTTCTTACGATAGACTTCTTAAAAGCGGCACGCCGCCACCTGCGAAGAATACCCCCTGAAGAAGGAGCCGAATTGGCTCCAAACGGCGGGCTAATAAAACTCCCTTATTTGGCTGGCGTCAATCTCTAAGCCTTAAACGTGTTTTCTTGCAAGGTTGACAACACGCTGTCTCAGCAATCCACGTTTTAGATGACGTTCAGATGTCATGCAGATTACTAGACCGTCTGAAGACTACCCGTGGGGGTTCTGGGAAGATAACTTTAAGGTGATCACTCTGTGCTAGTATATTGAAATGTTTAAGGATTGACGAGACGTTTGGAACCGATGCTGAGTGGGTTACAACGAGGGTACATTGTGTCTGAATGGACGATTGCTTTTTTGCGCGGAACAAATCCTTCCGATTCAGCGCATCGGCCCTTTTAACGGCATCAGCCACTTTGTGACGTGGGTATTCCTGCTGGATTAAAGCTTCGCGAAGTTGTTCACAGTTTTCATAAAAGCCCGACTGTTCCGAGCAAAGCGTTTTTAAGCGGGGCGCCTGACTATATGGTATACTGGTTTTCCAGTGTTTTACGTGATAACATTTAAAGTGAAGATAACGATGCCTGTCCGTTGGTTTTCTGTAAAGTTCAGTGGTTAGTTTGTTGTTAGATAGGGAAACTGTAACGTCCAGAAAGTTAATCGTAGAACGAGAGTATTCATGCGAAAAAGAAATCGATGGATGGACGGTATTGAAATCGGCTATAAACGATAACAGTTCATTTTCACCATGAGGCCAAATCAGAAAAATTTCATCTATTAACCGCTTATAATACAGATGTTTTAGTTCGCGCTTGCCAAGAAAGTCATTCTCCAGAACAGACATAAAAATGCTAGCATAATTAGGTCCAATGCGAGTGCCCATTGATGTGCCGCTTACTTGAAGGCAGTGCGAACCGTCAAATTCAAAATTATTGAGCTCTAAAATTAGTTTCAATAATGTAGACAGTGTGTCACTACCAATGGTTTTTGGATCATCAGACGAACTGTCATAGGCATGAACTACTCACTGAATGGCAACATTATAGGGATGTTTGTATAGAGTGAAAGCACATTTAATGTAACGAGCAGGGAATTCTCCGGTATAAGGAGGTCGTCGATGTCCAACAAAAAATGGTTCGTATCTTTAAGATAAGATGAGAAGGTACATGGAAGGCTGCTGATTATTACATCAACGTAGCGCGAAAGTTGCTCCGTGACAGTGCCAACGCCCGATCGAAGCAACAGGGCGTCCGGGAAAGTTTTCTTTGTGTATTTTAGGCAGCAAGTAGCACCTGCCCGGGATGGGACGAGTGAACCTACTGCGTTATCGCTTAATGGCTTCGCTTTTACGAAACCTTTAATGTTATCTTGGACTATTGCTTTAAAATTTGTGGTAGGATCACCGTCTAGACGCTTATAGAAAGTCTGGTCATTTATTTGTCTCTGGGCTTCGCTTATATAGCCCATTTTGCTCATGATTACCACGACGCCACCTTTGTCCGCTGGTTTTATCACAATATCACTGCGTTTGGCCAATGAGGTGGTAGCTTTCCTTTCTTCTAATGAAATGTTTGGCTTAAATGAATTTTGGTTCTCATAAGTTTTCAGGACGTCACGTTGGACGGCGGCGATATACATGTCTAGGCATTTATCACGCTGGGCCGGAGAGGTCCAACGGTTGCTAGAAGGCATAACTGGTGGCGTGTCAGAAGTTGATGGGCGGTCGTGGAAATATTCCCGTAGGCGCATGTTGCGTGAAATGTTGTCCAAATCTTTAGCCAATTGAAAGTCGTCATGTCCGCCAGTTGCAGGACAAAAGGTTAGGTCCCGTGACAAAATGCGAAGTTCATCCCCAGTTATGCTCACATGGGAAAGGTTAACCACGTTAGAAAGAGGCGGCGGGCTGTGCTCTGTCCTAGGAAAGGATTTTATCGGGACCGCCGTTATTACCTGCCTTGGAAACAACTAGAGTTACTGTATATGCATATACATTAACTCTAGAAACAACGAGCGGTCCACGCCATCACGGAGCAACTTTTTGCACTTTTTTTCGTGAATCTCACTTATCTATTTTAAATTTATAAGCTTCTAACTCAGCGATTTCGTGCGTGCTGAAGTCACCACATGCGCACAATTGTTCCGTATTTAGCGAGTCCTTAAAAGCGTGCTGATAATGATTGCGAATAATACGGGTAAGATCTAAAGAGGTTGTTCGAAGGGTTTCATGCCATTGAGCAGTATTCTTATCGTACATTTGACTGGTGCATGGCTGCGTTTACTGAAAGGCTGAGTCCCCTAGGGGGAACGTGAGCCGCTAAGTATGAATTAAGAGTAGATGCATGTAGTTAGTTTCGGATCCGCTTTTCCACTGCTTTCTTATAAGCTTCAAATAGGCGGCAGAGGCACTACCAGTGTTCGCCTTATGGGCGCAAGGCTCACCTAGTCAGTTTCTAGGGTTGCTTCCCTTTCGCCTAGCCTCATGCTCAATGACATTACCAATATTTTCTTGAATAAATTATTGAATATTGTGACTGGTAAATGTTTATATATAGAAACTTGAAGGATCTCTTATCCGAAGACGACTTAGTTTTTTTACATATGTCACAAAAGAGCGCGTAATCAAAGCGCGCGCCGAGTGTCGCGCAAGCCAGCGAAAGAACACGCCGGTCCCGCGGCAACTTCAACAGAGGGGGAGAGCGCATACGCCTCAAGCAACCACGCTAACAACGGCGCCGAAACGTCTGGAACGAGGTTCGACGAAGCGACGTTAACCGGAGAGAGAGAGAAAGCACACGCGCGCGCCGAGACTCCTTCTCACCCGGCGAGCCGAGAGAAACAACAGCGTGAGCGTGCGTGAACAGCATGAGTCATCATCACCCCCCCTCGAGAATGTTCCGAAAGCAGCGGTCGAAGGTACGAGAAAAGAGTAGAAGCTTCCCAAGCTTTGGCCGTGCTACGGAATCACAACTCCGATCGAATGTTCGAGAAGGACCGTCGACGGCTATATAAACGCCGTGCGAGCATTGTCAGTTAGGAATCCGGGAGTCCAGTGAAGAATTCAGGAGTTGAGTCCGCACCGGTGAAGTTATGTAACGTGAAGACCGAGTGTCTGCGGAAGAAGGGGATTCCCCGGCAAGCTAGTCAACGAGTTCATCGAGCGTCTGCATTTCCGGAAGAAGTTCCTTCTTCGAGATTTGCCCCCAAGTTACGCCGAGATCGTCTGACTCCAAGACCAACCAGCACGGTGAATACGATTGGACACTTAGTGTTCCTATTTATTTTGTACTTTACGTGTTGGACTCTTGGGCTTGTCGTTATTTTCTGTGATTGTTAATACCCATCTGATTTGTATTGTGTTGTGTCTAGCCTAAGTGTGCAAGTGTGTGTGTGTAACTGCCTTGTGTGAAGAATATATTTTGTTGAGTTTTGACAACTCTGGGCTCTGACTCGGTCTTTGGACAGCAACCGGCGTTCGCTGGCGCACCAGAGGGCCCACTCTTAATTGTCCTTGCTTTCGTGGGATTATTTTCGGAAGCTGATAATTCGGCTTTGGAATTTAGTCCGGCGTCTGCGCCTCGTTCACCGGGGTCTGTGACAATATTTCTGGCGTCCGCGACAAGGACCTTTCTGGTGCAAATTGTGTGTCCATAGTAGGGAGAAAGAGCCTAGGGTCGTTTACATTGCTATTGTAAACGATTTTGAGTGTTGCACCACGTTTTGCTAACTTGTGTGCAGAGAGCAGTTCGATTGTTGAAATCTAGGCAGATATTTTTTGCACGCGGCTAGAATTTTTGAAGGGCATTATGGATCTCGAGAAATTAGTTGCCCTTGGTGAGAAGATGGGTCTTTCCGGAGCGGAATTACGGAAGTGGGTTAGTCAGAAGGAAAAAGAATCTGTAGAAAGAGAGAAGCTAGCGGCCGAACGGGCCAAAGAGGAAAGAGAAGCTGAAATAGCTGAGAGAGAAAGACAGAGACAGCATGAGTTAGAACTCGAACGACTTCGATTGCAGCAGCGTACAGACGCTCCCGCCCAGGCAAGAGTCGATAGCACTGAAAGGGAAGAAACTAGCTTCCGTCTGAACCCAAGCAAACTGCTTGTGGCATTCGATGAAAGAAAAGATGATCTGGATGCCTATTTGCATAGATTTGAGACAGTTGCTAAAAGCCAGAATTGGCCAGAGGATCAATGGGCCACTGCGTTGAGTACGTGTTTGAGCGGTGAAGCACTTAGTGTGTACGGTAGGCTGACGCCAACCGATGCCTCTAATTATGGAAGGGTGAAAGCTGCTTTACTGAAAAGATTTAGGTTCACCGTAGAAGGCTTCCGAGATAAGTTTAGGACTGGAAAGCCAGCCGATGGCGAGACTGCCACGCAATTTGCCGCGCGGCTCAGTCACTATTTTGATAGGTGGACCGAACTTTCAGAGACTGCACAGGAGTACGGTGCGCTTAGAGAGCTTCTAATCAAGGAGCAGTTCCTCATCAGTTGCCACCCGAGCCTGTCACTCTATCTGAAAGAAAGGAAAGCTAAAACGCTTCAAGATATGTTGGAATTGGCAGATCAATTTTTGGAAGCACAGGGAGGCACCAATCTTTCCAAGATTAGAAAAGAGGAGCCAGAGGATGCAAAGAAACCGGCATCCGATGAAAGGAGAAACCCTCCGAAGCCTGTTCCGAGGTGTTATCTTTGTAACCGACTAGGCCACCATGCTAGCAATTGTCGGACCAATTTTACGCGCACCAATGAGGTTAAATGTTTTAAATGTGGGCGAACGGGGCACAAAGCCGATTCATGTCGCAACGGAGTGAAGGAAACTCCCCAAGCATCCTGTGTGTATGCCCCACCAAAACATCAAGAAGAAGACATAAACGACGGCTTTGTAGAACTTCGAGACGGAAAAAGAATTCCGGTCGTTAATGCGGTGATGACACAACGCCCAGAATTTCCCGATAAGGTAATGCCCGTACTTGCCGGAAAATTGGGAGACAAACAAATCACGGTGTTACGAGATTCCGGCACCAGCACAGTGATAGTGCGAAGGGACTTAGTAAAAGACGAGGAGCTCACGGGCGAAACCACTTTAGTTTACCTGATCGACGGTACGGTTAGGAAGCTTGCCGAAGCCAACATTGAGGTCGATACCCCCTATTACAGTGGGAATGTCACTGCGCTTTGCATGGACAGCCCACTGTATGACCTAATTCTAGGAAACATCGAGGGAGTTCGCGCCCCAGACGATCCGAAACCTTTGGAAGAAGAGTTGAAGATCGAAACATCGACGATTGAAGAGCCACACGGAAAACCATCAACATCTGACGAAAACACCGCGGCAACTGTCACCCGAGCTCAAGCAAAGGCTCAGGCAAAACCGTCCCAGCTCACTTCCAGACCCAATTCCGAAAATAAACCGACCGGGACCCATAACCACGCGAAACACTACTATAGAAAGACCAAGGACAGGAAGTTCAAATTTAAGAACCATTGACCATTAGTGTGTGGTGCAAAGCGTTTTGATTGAGTGCACCGAGTGTTTGTTTATGTATTTGTTTGTGTTCTATAAATTACCCTGTCATAGTTTTGTATACTTGTTGCACATGTTGTATTTCAAATATTTGCCTTGTTACGCGAGATATGTATTTTTGTATAGTACAAGTGTAACTGTTACGTGAGAGATGTATCATTGTATAATATAAGTGTACTAGTTATACGAGCGATGTGTTATTCTGTGGTCCGGGCGTGCTTGTGTGACTTGTGTTTGTGCTCGATGTATCGCGAGTGATGTGTGAATTGTGGTGGACTGATTTATGGACTTACGGACTCGTGTGTAGTGGACTTTTGTGCGCGCTTCTTTTGTGTTTCTTTGAATATTATTGCATAATATTCTTAAAGTGGGGGGCAGTGTCACAAAAGAGCGCGTAATCAAAGCGCGCGCCGAGTGTCGCGCAAGCCAGCGAAAGAACACGCCGGTCCCGCGGCAACTTCAACAGAGGGGGAGAGCGCATACGCCTCAAGCAACCACGCTAACAACGGCGCCGAAACGTCTGGAACGAGGTTCGACGAAGCGACGTTAACCGGAGAGAGAGAGAAAGCACACGCGCGCGCCGAGACTCCTTCTCACCCGGCGAGCCGAGAGAAACAACAGCGTGAGCGTGCGTGAACAGCATGAGTCATCATCACCCCCCCTCGAGAATGTTCCGAAAGCAGCGGTCGAAGGTACGAGAAAAGAGTAGAAGCTTCCCAAGCTTTGGCCGTGCTACGGAATCACAACTCCGATCGAATGTTCGAGAAGGACCGTCGACGGCTATATAAACGCCGTGCGAGCATTGTCAGTTAGGAATCCGGGAGTCCAGTGAAGAATTCAGGAGTTGAGTCCGCACCGGTGAAGTTATGTAACGTGAAGACCGAGTGTCTGCGGAAGAAGGGGATTCCCCGGCAAGCTAGTCAACGAGTTCATCGAGCGTCTGCATTTCCGGAAGAAGTTCCTTCTTCGAGATTTGCCCCCAAGTTACGCCGAGATCGTCTGACTCCAAGACCAACCAGCACGGTGAATACGATTGGACACTTAGTGTTCCTATTTATTTTGTACTTTACGTGTTGGACTCTTGGGCTTGTCGTTATTTTCTGTGATTGTTAATACCCATCTGATTTGTATTGTGTTGTGTCTAGCCTAAGTGTGCAAGTGTGTGTGTGTAACTGCCTTGTGTGAAGAATATATTTTGTTGAGTTTTGACAACTCTGGGCTCTGACTCGGTCTTTGGACAGCAACCGGCGTTCGCTGGCGCACCAGAGGGCCCACTCTTAATTGTCCTTGCTTTCGTGGGATTATTTTCGGAAGCTGATAATTCGGCTTTGGAATTTAGTCCGGCGTCTGCGCCTCGTTCACCGGGGTCTGTGGCAACATATATATGCTTCAAAAGCACTTCTGTGCGTAGATATTCGTCGTCATATTTAACAATCAGTAAGCTATCACCTCGAACTGAATGGCGGGAGCTGTTATAATCCGGGTGGGGCTTGTCCCAATTGTGCGCTTGCTCACGGCGGGCAAAAACAAGAGTGGCTTCCCTCTTTCCACAGCAAGCATGTGCATCACATCAGACTGCCACCTATGAGTGCGAAATCAGCGCACCGAGTGTCAGTTGCCTTTTAATATGATTGTCAGAAAACTAGGTGGGTTGATGACGCTAGGAAATATGCAGGCGTAAGTTGGAATCAGCTAGCCCAAGACAGGGGTAATTGGAGATCACAGGGGGAGGCCTTCGTCCTGCAGTGGACATAAATATAGGCTGATGATGATGATTGTTTTCGGATTTCTATTACAAAGATGCCGTAAGCGCCTACTTTATCATTAGTAAATTTTGTTTAAATATGAATCTGGTGTCTTTGCGTAAGCGCAAAAGTTTAGTCTGCCAAAGAGCATAACCACCTGTGCAAGCAACATTTACACATACCTTTAAAGGTATGTGTAAATGTTGATGTAAAGAAAAACAATTGTTTTTCTTTACATCCCATGGCCACCGCGGACCCCAACCTTCCGCTCCGATTGCGTACTTTCTGACCCTCTGTAATATTCCATCTGTGTTGAACACGTGGCTCGGTCGTTTCTTTCCCTGTGGTCGCTGCCTGATATTTCCTTTGGTTGCTATTAACGTTTTGACGCCCTTTACCTGTGTATTTGGGCGTTAAGGGTTTTTCACAGTCATGTACCGGGTCACTGATATTGCACTGGAATACCGTGCGTGGCATCGCAATATTTCGTTAAATGGCCGGTTGTTAAAAGATAGAAAAACGCGCTTTATCACGACAGGTGACTCCTGTAGCGGAAAGAAGATTATACTTGATGATGTGGAATTTACTAGCAGGACAAATTTCATTGTGACGTTAGCTGATTAGCAAAAGGCTTGCACACGTCTGTTCACTTCAATACATTCTTGTTAGAATTTCCGCTGGACATACGCATCGAGCGGTCATTTGTCGAGAGGGGTGATAGTGGGCCGGGCCCTCTTTGGGCTTTGCAATTGCTTGTATGCAAGCCACGATGGCAGCAGAGTCCTGCGCGTGACGTCGCCAGAGAAAAAGTTATTAACGATAGCGGGCACGATAGCACCAACGTTTGGAATGGTGACTGTGTATTAGGATAAGAGGGGGTGGGGTCGCCCATTTCGCGCTACTGGACCTTCCGTGTAGCTTCCATCGAATCAGCGAGACACGCACAGGGCGATGAGAGGCGGACAGTGGAGCAGCCTTTTTTCTAGTGTAGCTTTCGGGGGGGACCGCTAGGTGGCGGCGAATAGTGCGGACGTGTACCCCGCGGCTCCCGACATCGATGCAATTTCAATCGGTCGATGCCCGTTTCGTCCTCTCTGCACTACCGGATCATCGCCGGCAAGTCACTGGTAGTATTTGGATACCAAATTTATCCTGGTAGGCCCCATCTTTACCTCTTTTTGAAGCTCAGTTCCGAATGCGCACCTTAGTGTTCCCTAGGCCTAGCACGACTACGCTCTCTCGGCGCCGCGCCGCCCGGCGCTCGCCACCGCAGCTGCAAGCATGCCACTAGAATCAATGGTCGAAGGCGAAGAAATCTCTCCCGAAGCCGCCGCAGGATGTGGCTGGCTCCCAGCCCATCGTCGTCGCAACGCAAGCAAAGCACAGGCCGCTGCCAAGGCGCCGCAGCATGTAGGGCAACATGGCGCCGCAGTTGGCGCCAAACCGCCCGGTCCACTTGAAAGGCTCGCTACTGCCAGCAAGCTGCCGAATCTACCCAAGGATCACTTCAGAATCGTCGTTCGCCCGGGCGGCGGTCTCGACGTACGTCACTGTAGTCAACACAAGGTTTTCAATGCACTCACGATGGCCGCACGCCTGACGCCATCGGCTACCGAAGAAGACATCGTCTGCTCGAACTCGATGCAGAACATCTTCGTGGTGAGCACACCGCAAGAAACGAATGCTCTTGCTTCTTGCACCGTTCAAGAAATTATTCTCACCGATCAGCGACACCCAGTCGCTACCTATCTTACCCCGCCGGGTCACTCCTGCCGCGGGGTGATACGAGGCGTCGACGTCGACTTCACCGACGCCGACTTGCAACGCATGCTACGAACGCCACGCAACCCAACAGTGCTCGGCGCACGCCGAATCAAGAACACTACCACGGTCGTCATCCTGTTCAACGGCCTCAAAGTACCAAATTATGTTTACTGCGGACCGATCATGTATCGCTGCACTCTCTACAAACGCCAAATAGACACTTGCCGCAACTGCGGCCGAGTGGGTCACCGCCAGGACGTCTGCCCGCACCCCACCGACAAGGTGTGTGATCGGCCACGGACCTCTCGGACCGGACCACGTATGCTCTGCACCCAAGTGCGCGCTGTGTGGAGGCGCGCATGTAACGGGCGACCGGACCTGCCGGAGCCGCTATCAAGTACCCTACCTCGTGCGGCGCCGTCGTCGACGTCGCAACAAGAGCCGTTCGTCACCGGTGCCCGCTGCAAGCCTCCTGCCTGCAGCATACACCCAGTCTACAAGGGTCGTTCAACCCCAAGACCAGGCCACACCGGGCAGCTCACGGGTCCCGGACACCTCCAAGCCCACTTGGGTCGACAAGGTCACCGGTAAAGGTGAGACCCGCGCACCCGCGCGTTCGGGATCATTGCCACAGCACGTAGCAGACAAAATTCAGACTCTCGAACGCGAGAATACTTTTCTTCGCAAAGAGCTTTCTGAGATCAAGGCGCTCCTTAAAACGCCCCAGCGTCTAGAGAAACGCGAGGGCAACGCGAGTGAACCTCCCGCTGCCTCAAACCCAGTACGCGGCGCGAAAAAGCGCGCTGGCTCCGCGCTAGAGGCCGAAGAACCTCTGACGATGTCGAGCATGATAGCACACCTGACGGCGCTGCTAGAACAATTCCGTGCAGACATATTGTCCGAAATGAACTCACTGAAACTTCAAATGACTGAAATAACAGCACGAGTGCAAATCCTCGAAGCCGACCGGCATCAACAGATGCAGGGCCGGCCAACACTTCATCATTAAACATGGCTGCCTCAAGCAATCTCACCATTTGGCAATGGAATTGCCTTAGCTTCCCGAAACGGAAGGACGCCTTACAACAATTACTGCGCTCAAATGCTGAGAACCCTTCTGTCCTCCTCCTTCAGGAAACGCTCACCGATAGCCCCGCATTGCGAGGGTACCGCGTAGAGTCAGTCTTTCGGAAGGGTAAACGGGGGATTGCCACTTGTATTGCGAAATCTTTTTCGTACACAAAGCATGAAGTTCGCCCTGACCTCAAGGTCGAACACATCTTGATAGAACTCATTCCGAACGCACACCTCAAACAGTCGGTCTTTCTTCTTAACGTATACAGCTCACCTGCCGACAGCAGAGAAACTTTCATAGCCCTCTTTCAGAAAGCATGCAAGATAGCAGGCGACAACGCGCTATTGATTGCAGGCGATTTTAATGCTGCGCACCCCGATTGGGGTTACGGATATCTGCACTCGAAAGGCAAAGCGCTCGCCACGCAGATAGCACACCGCTGTCTCACACTACTCACAGACCCCGCGTTCCCTACACACACGGGTAACTCGGTAACAAGAGATACTACTCCAGACTTAGCACTAGTTCTAAACATCCGCAACTCTCCTGAAATTTAAAAGGTGGAATCTGAAGAGCCGTGCACTTCGTGTGCGTGCACACCATAAGTGAACGATACGCATTAAGCGCGCAAGTCATAAATGGATTGCCAGATTTTCTTGGCCACTAGTACCTAAGGAGTTCCTTTCGTTGCAAGGAGATTATAAACTTAACTGAAGCGATGTGTAGCTCAAAAGGGGCACGCTAAGCGATAGAGAAATTGTCCTCTGTCGTCTTGCGTGCAACGTTTGCGCTCGTTATATACACAAAGATCACGTAATGTCTCAGTTTAAATCACCGTAAGAATAATCGGGCAGCTTTCTTTATGTAGTCGCTTAGATTTGTAAGTATGCGCAACGTTAGACTCTCCCGGCATAGCATACACCAAATGCTGAGTCTCTTGTGTTATTGCCGCACCTGCGTTAAGCTGGTTAACCTCGACTCGGTCACCTGAATTGTCAACCGAGCTGCCATGGTGAAGTGGTTAGGGTACCCGACTTGTAAGCGAGACGTGGATTAACACACAGGTCAACCTAGGTAGTGATCGATCACTACATCAGAAGCATCACCCTAGCCGTATCCAGTCCCCCACCCCGTAAATTCAAGGTGGTCGACTGGGATCATTTTCGCACCCTTAGGAAGCAAGACGAAAACACCTACACCTCTGTTCGAGACCTGTTCGCTCGGTTACAAGAGGACGTAACGAGAGCCACAAAAGAAATAGAAACCATGCGTGATGTAGAGCGCATCGATAGCCTACTTGCTCACCTCATTGAGGCGCAGCAAGCCTTACAGGCAAAATGGAAAACGCAAAAGCTCAACCGCCGTCTTCGCAAAAAGATCGCGGAGCTCAACAAGCAAATCGAAGAGCACAGTCGCACTTTAGCTAGACAGCAATGGGACGAAGTATGCAATTCGGTAGAAGCACAGATGAGTAAAGGATCCAAATGGAACCTGCTCAAACATCTGTTGGGCGACAAACCCACGAAATCCAATCAGCAACTCACCATAGACCGCTTAATTCATAAGCTTCGCAGGGAAAACTTTACGGACGAACAGATTACACACGAGCTCGCGTCGCGCTACCTCTGTACCGAGTCGAGCTCAGACACGGATTACCCCCCACCTCCGATGCACACGGAAGGAGACCCATTGGTTTCTGCCTTCACGAGTGCGGAGGTGCGGGCAGTACTCGCTGAGATGAACTGTAGATCAGCCCCTGGCCCTGACGGCATTACCAATAAGCTGCTCAAAAATCTAGCGGAAGAGGACATAGACCTCCTCACTAAACACATCAACGAGGTATGGGAATCCGGCGAAGTCCCGCTTGGGTGGCGCGAAGCCGCCGTCGTGCTCATACCTAAGCCGGGGAAACCTCTTGAGCTTGGCTCGCTCAGGCCCATCTCCCTCACCTCGTGTGTGGGCAAGGTGGCTGAGCACGTCATTCTTAAACGGGCCACGAAACATGCGGAAGAGAAACACCTCCTCCCTTTTAATCAAATAGGCTTTCGCCCGTTCATGTCGACACATGTAGGACGTCATGCTCATTCTGAAACACAAGATCTTAACGGGCAAGTCCCGGGACACCAGGGCCGTGCTCGCACTAGATCTAGAAAAGGCTTTCGATAACGTTAAACACTCGCACATACTACAGGCGATTGCCGACGCTGGACTCGGCAACCGCTTCTATGCATACGTGCGGTCGTTTCTCAAAGACCTCAAAGCCACCATTAGACTAGGAAGTTTGGGTTCCAAGACGTACGACTTGGGTCCCAGAGGCACACCGCAGGGAGCAGTGCTCTCTCCATTTCTCTTCAACTTAGTTTTGAGTGCTCTCTCGAGAGAATTGAGCTCCATTGATGGCCTCGGCCACGCTTTCTACGCCGATGATATTACCATCTGGTGTGGGGGTGGTAGCGACGGGGACATCGAACGCAATCTACAGACGGCGGTAGACAAGGTACAGGCCTACCTCCGACAGACGGGTTTACGGCTATCGGCCAAAAAGTCTGAACTTTTACTGTACAGACCGAAACTAGGTCCCAAATGGCTTCCCAACTCACCCATTTCAATATACACAGAAGACGGTACGCAAATTCCGCAAGTCACTTCGGTTCGTATACTAGGAGTGATCCTGCAGGAGGACGGCAGGAACGGACTCAGCATAGAGCGCATAGCCGCTAAAGCAGACTCCATGTCTAAACTAATCAAACGCGTTGCCAACAAACGAGGCGGACTATCGGAAGAAAATCTACGGCGTCTCTTCCATGCTTTTCTAATGAGCCACATCAATTACGTAGCCGTAGCTCACCCCTGGACTAAAGGGGATGAGAACAAGCTCAATCTGATCATTAGAAAGAGTATCAAACAGGTACTTGGACTCCCCATTCAAACGAACACAAAGAAACTTATGGCACTAGGCCTTCATAACACTTTCAGTGAGATTGTCGAGGCCCAGAAGCTAGCCCAGATTGCTCGACTCTCCTCGACTGAGGCGGGAAGGCAACTCCTGGCCTACCTCCAAATAAGCTCTCCAATAATCAACCAAAGAGGCACGCTGCCGTCAGCTTCGAGAACGCCTCGTCGTTCCCCCGCTCCCACGTAACATGCACCCGCAATACAATCCCGGCCGACGTAAGGCTAGAGCAGCCGCCCTCCTCAAAACGGCTGCTGCAATGCCAGATTCGGTAGCATTCGTAGACGCCGCTCAGTACGTCAAATTTAAGCACTTCGTCGCAGCCGTTACGTCGCTGCAAGGCGAACACCTCACTTCTCTAATACTCCCCAACACGGATGCAGACCGCGCAGAACAGGTAGCTATAGCATTAGCTCTGGCGACCACGGATCGCACAACAGTCTACACAGACTCCAAAGCCGCAGTACAGGCCTTTCGCGCCGGCTCGGTTTGTAAAGAGGCAACCCGCGTGCTCTCGCGTGCAACGTGGGCCGATACTAAACACTTGATCTGGTTCCCCGGCCACGTGGGCCAAGATGCTCACCCCCTTGTCCCTAACGCCAACGAGCTAGCTCACTCCCAGGCGCGAGACCTTACTCGCCGCGCGAGGGAAGAGGGCGGCCCGAGGCCCAAGGGCGAGCCATGGCGGCGGGACCCGCTCCTAACGTACAACGACGTTTGTCATCACTACCGCCTTGAGCGCAGAAAGTTTCCTCTACCTCACCCTCATCTAACGAGACCGCAAACTCTCACTTTGCGACTGTTACAAACAGGCGCTTACCCTTCACCTAACTTTTATTCACGATTCATAAGTGAAATAAAGCCGGGTTGCCCTCGATGTGGGCTCCCGAGATGTAATTTACCACATATGCTGTGGCAATGCCCCATGCTGCGCGCGGCTGTAGGGTCTCCAGCCACGGAAGAAGAATGGACCACTCTCCTCACCAGTCCCCACGAGGACGACCAACTTCGGGCTGTCCAGAGAGCCCACGACCTGGCCACGGAGTTCCACCTCCCAGTCCCGTCGTGGACGCGGCCCGCAGACGATCCCCCTTAGGGGGACTTGCTCTTCTCAGGACCAAATAAAGTTCAGTTCAGTTCAGTTCAGTAGCTTTCGCGGATGCGCATGAGAGAGGAGAGCAGAGCGCCTGTAGGATTGGTAGCGAAGGAGAGTGGGAAGCCGTGGTTGTTCATCAACAGCCTCTAACATTGCTATTACGGCATCATTAAAAAACTCTTGCGGCTGTGAGTTCATTGTAGACCTGTTGCCATTACATAATACAAGCTCAGAGTGGTTCAACCACCATTTAAAGCTTTCTCTCTCATTCGTGTTTCCTTAGTGCCATCCACTCTCTCTGCAGGGTTACGCTTACAAATTGGGAGCCGTGCTCCCTCAAGGGCTGCAGAAGATAGCGCCAACCTTTCCCTTTCCATACGAACCACTTACTACTACTGCAGCGTTACACAGTATGGGGCGACAGTAATTTGACTCTGCCATCTGTTCTGTACGCCACCTGTTGTGTAGTCTTGCCGTTAGATTTAGTACGGAAGCGGGTACATCTATCGATATTTTTTGAGGATTGCTTAGATTTTATTTGTCGTCAACGTCAAAACCCTGTATTTGCAGAAACAGAGAGTGTGTATAGGTTCTTGTGTAGCACCAGTGCTAAGTATTATGTTTTTAGCCAAATTAGACAGGGACTTGTCAGAGCGTCCTTACGAATCTAATGTTATAAAAGTGCCTAGGTATGTTGATGACTTTTTAGTTTAGAATTGACTCAATCTGCTCCCGTTTTTACCACTATTCGTGATCCTCTTAACCCACCAGAAGTGACCGTGTGACGGGAAGATTAGATTCCTTGACATTAATTGTGTGCTCACAGATAACAAAACCTGCTGGTGTTACGAAGCTAGGGCAAGTAAGCCACTATTACCATTTCATTCCGTGCATTACAAAACTCGTGAAGAGGGGAATCGCGAAGATGTGCTTCAGTGAAGCGCTCAAGAAGTAATGCCAGCACCTTAGGCACAATAGCTTCGGACGGAAAATCTGACGTTTAAGCGGCGCTGGTTAGCCGAGCCACGTGCTCTTGTCAGTCGCAGGTGGATTGCTTAAGAAGGCAGAGGAAAACGGTTCCGTACAGGTGGATGGTACAAGCACCGACATAAACAAAAGATAGGTTGCTGTCATCCCCTACATACATATAGCTTCGCCCACAGATTAGAGATGATTGCTGGAAGGAGTGAAACGAACGTTGCTTTTTCGGCGCCAAATAAATTGGTGAGCCTGAGTAGGAAGGCAAGGCCTGAAAGAATCACAGATACGGCATGCTAAAAGGAACATAAAAAAGATTAATTGATTGTATCGCGTGTGTTGTATACCGTATTCCTCTCGGGTGATGACGGTCCTACATTGGTCAAACTGGTAGATGTATAAATGATAGAATACCGGAACACGGTAACAATGTAAATAACGTTGTTGCTGACGGCTTTCTTGCCCTCCGTTGCCAAAGATGCAAGTGCAAACCCAGATTTAAAAAAGAATGAAGTATCATGAGTAGAAGCACGTGCGAGATGACGCTTTTAATAATAGAAGCTAGAAACATGACAACAATTGGTGACGCATGCGTCAGTAAGACTTCAATTTAATTATCCACAAAGGAGCTCGATTATCTTTGTTCACTTTAAACGTGTATATGTCTGTCAATCTGTGTGGCTAAAAAACTGCATGCGTGTGGTTGCTTTTTTTTTTTTTTCGTGTTTACAGAGCATTTATACGTGTTGTACGATATTTTGAGGGTCTGCATAGTGACTAGAACTAGAAAGAAATCTGTCGTTGAAAGTTAGCACTGTGTGTGTGTGTGAAATGTACCTTTCTGTTGTCCCAGTCGTTCAGGTTGCGCTACAACAAAATAGAGGACAGAACGAGTCAGAGAAGCACGGTCTGCGTGAACTCGGACAAAGGGCACCGGTCATTTATGGTGCCGTTGTCAGATGGGAAGGGGACTTGGCACCCATAGCTACCGCGCCCCAGAGCGTACATGTACTCATCAACCCAGCATCATTCGGTACATTGGCCCCGTCACCCCCCCCCCCCCCCCCTACCCGGGCTGACTGGGTGGGGGGCTTTGGTTTGGGCCAACGGTCCTTCCCGGACAAGGGGGCCACTGTGGAGCGGCACATACCGTGCTATTTCACGCTTCACACAAACAGCCATGTCGGTCGTCAGGGACACGAGCCCATCAGATCCCTGGATTACCTCGACGGAAAAGGTGTCAAGGCAAATAACCGTGGAGACAACAGAAGCCGTCCCCGGCGCAGCGCACTCTGTTACGCTAGCAACGGTTACAACTCTGTGTTCCACTGAGACGAACGGAAACACGTGGACCGACTGGAACATGCTGTCCAGTCGAGTGACCTTAGAAGCATGCATCATAACTTAATGGAAAGCTTTCCGCCTGACTCATCGAAAATCACAGCAGGGCGAGCCCACACTTCGAGAAACTTCTTCTCGCCTAGGTGATGCCGCTCCCGGGTGAGATGAGGCACGGGTCATTTATGGTTCCAGTTGTTCCGTCGTTCTTTTCGGGGCACAGCATGCACTGAGAAGGAGCGCAAAGTGCCAGGACGAGACGAGGTGGTAGGGAGACGCGACGCGTCATGAGGAAAGCACGTCGCCAGGATGCAAATTGGCAGGAGACTGTGACGTCTGGAAAGAGCTGATGGAATGTCAGACCTTTCGTGGTTCCTGGCTCAATAGAAAGGCTTTCAAACCGTGACCCCCTCAATTTAGGCTCAAAAATATATTTTTTTTTCTTTTTGTGAGATTCTCGGAACGCCAGGAAAAAAAGAAAGGTTTCATAGAAGCAAACGCTCTGTTTTTTTTTTTGTTTTTTTTTTTAGCCTTTGCTTCTTTTATAAGTTATGATCTTTGTTTATGTTTGCGTTTGAGAAGCTCTGAAGTTTGACATATCTGTTTTGCGTTAATCGTTGGTTTCGCGAAGTGTTCGGTGATAATTAGTACGGCTTTCTTTTTCGTCAGTAACCTGAAACGTGATGGTTATTTGTTAAAAGCCTATTGTAACGCGCGTCTGTAGTAGTAGCTTTGTTAAAAGTGTACGTTTTCTTTTTAAGGTTAAGAACGTTGGTTTACAGTAAGTGCATTATTGTCACTTAGAATCGTTTGTACGATTCCATTAACGGGTGTCCTATGCGGGCAGCAGGAGACAGAATTTTTGCAACCGGGTCGCTCCTGTATGTTGAGGGCGGCAGTGTTCCCAGTTTTATATTAAGCGTGCGTCGAATTGGTTAATCGCAGACGCAGTTTTTTTAAGGTTCTGGTGAGTGCGTAATTTACGCAAATATAATTTTGTTGTTCATTTAGGATGTGTCCTGTATGGACAAAAGGAAGAAACGTGAGTAAGCGTTAGGAAACGTCTGCGTGAGACGCAAGTAGGCGTTCTGAATACAGTGACCGCAAAATTGGCGCGATTTTGATTATTTATCCGTAAAGTACTGCTTCTCGATCCTGGAGATCATGCAATACTAAATTGGGTATATATAAACTGCGCCAATGCATGGAGGCAGTGTAATCCGCGGTCACGTGGTTCGCTTGGTAGAGGGTTCTCGCGTCTTGCCAGGCGGCGACATAACCGCAATGCTGCGCGTGAAACGCGGTAGTGAAGATCAGCTGTTCAGTGGTGCCAATAGATGCTATACGTAGTCCACTGTGATAGAGTATTATAAACGGCCTGTTCATGAAGTTAGGATGCATAAGTTACGTTGAAGCATTGGTTATTTATAGCCTTTGGTTTAGTTCTACGTATTACCTTCCTTCCTTTGAATAACGATGTGCGCAATTCCATTATGGGCTGGAAGTCATCTTGGTAGCTTCAAGCGTCGCTTGCGTATGGTTATAATGGTTGTCCATTTATTGATGTTTTTCTCACGGTTCTCTTGCAACGCCAATATCACTCTGGCCTTGTCGGCATTCGAGGAGATATGGAACGCTGTTTAGAAAGGTGTTTTCATCTGCTTTATTTAAAACTCAAAAAAGAAAGAACACCGCAGTGTTGATTTTGATAAAGTAATAGCCTGGTGAGTCAAGGGTCAACAGCCTGCGCTCGTACGTGGGGCAGCGTTATGTCGTTTCGTTTTTTGACGTTCGTTCTCCACGGCACGTGATCAAGGAATTCGTCACACGAAGTTCGTCGTCAGTGTACTACAGGCTTCATCAGCATTCTTAATGGCCACCGAATTGAGTTCACCGGCCATTCAGAACCTCCGGGCCGAAGAGGAGCTGTTAGATCTGTGGTCTACGTGTTGTTGTCTACGTGCCTGTCTACGTGTTGATATTTTTATCTGTCCGGCTTCTTGGCCTTATCCAAGTGTTTTATGCCTTCTGCATATTGCGGGACAGCAGTCAGACAGGGCACCCACAACATATAGGCCTGTATAAAGCGTGTAGAAATATACGTTTGCCCACATGTGCGTTTGATCCGCATAGTTTTATTTATTCTAAACGAAAAAAAGAAAACCGAGTCCTAACTAAAAGTCCAGTGTGAACGGAAAATGTACAGTTTACATAGTGGTCATGATACTACAGTCAAGATACTCAGACAAATAAAATTAATTATACATCGCGATCATGCCGTTGAATCGATTGTATAATGTCACTCAAATCCAAAAAAGCGTGTGAGACGTATTTACAGTTAGTACCACATTAGACATGATGAGAGTAGTAATGGGTTTACAAGCGTTCTTGCAAGAGACACCGTAGTGCGGAAGTCCAGATTTTTGTGCAGCACCTGGAGCTGTTGAACCTGAAGCTAAGTATACAAGCGTTTTCGTATTCAGCCTTTATATACGAACGCGACCGAAATGGGCCGGCATCGAGCGGGTGGCATGGGAGCGTACATGCAAGCGCTTGCATGCAGGCTCCCTAGCGCGGTCTCATCCTCAGCAGCAGAACGCTGTACACCCTCCCGCAGCGAGCCCTTTCAGCAAATGTGGATGCATCCATCTACGTGCTTTGCGAACCCTCCCCAGTTTTGCTGTTGCTGTCTTGTAGGATCGCTCACACACGGAATATCACCTCTGTAAACGAATCGGTTTAAACAACCACCTGTGGTACCTCTGCATATATGCCGGTGGCAGGCTCTGTTCTAGACGCAATTACACAATGAAAGAACAGAGGATACCTAAATACCATAAGTGCAACAAATATACATCATCACTCGCATATAATTCCTTTAATAAACCAAAGCTTCATACGCTGTTACGTTTCAACCGGGACAAGCGCATACCTTGCACGTTTTCAACGAGGTGGTCCATTCATTAGGGCGCGCACCGACAGTGATCGGGCGTGTCATAGACTGTGACGCGTTAACAAAGGAGCTCGCGTTGAGTCAACAACAACCACCACCATCGATGGAAACGGTAATTACCGTAAAGATTACTACTAATCCTGATCCTGACCAGAGGGACGTCACGCAAAGCCCGCTAATTGATGAAAGGGGCCATCGTCGCCCGAAACCTTGGGAACAGCTTCAAGCTCAGTTTCCCAGGTGGCCACGCAAATTCAAGGATGCAGCGGTGGGGATGCGACATTGGAGGTGGGCCCGGCGGAACAGTGCGTCAACATGGGAGGGATGTGGCGACCGATTGAACGATTGGGATTGGCCGAGCTTCCGACATGAGATTCCCCCGTCCAGTCTCCTAGGGAAGACGACGGGACTAAATGCGGGGACGTGTGGTGCAATGGGTAGTTCTGACGTGTCCTGAGGCGAACTCAAACGTTTAATATGCTCCACATGGAGTAGGCTTGCGTACCAGGGGCCAGAGTACATAATGTACATTAAACCTTTTCCTTCATTTTCTGCTACCGGATGTATTCATCGATGGGCTTGGTGGATTCCTCGCCAAACGCCACCTCGAGCCGCAATAATGCCTTCTATCCCGGGGTGAGACGCGTACGTCTGAGCAATCAGCTTCTCGCCGAATAAAGAGGACCGATCCTGGAGATTGTGCAATATAAAATGTGTAGAAATAAACTGCGCCAATGCATGGAGGCAGTGTAATCCGCGGTCACGTGGTTCGCTTGGTAGAGCGTTCTTGCGTCTTGCCAGGCAGCGACATAACCGCTATACTGCACGCGAAACGCGGTACTGAAGATCAGCAGTTCAATAGCATTTAATTAGCCACTTTACGAAAACGTCGTTTTGCATAAATTCCAGCACGTCCGTTGGAAATTACCGGCCCAGTTGAGCGCGCAACAAGTCTCCAACAATGTATGGCGCTGTTGCTGAGCTCAACCTCGCAGGCTCGATACCGACCGCGGCGATCGCATTTCGATGGGGTTGAAATCGACGAAACGCTCCCTACTAAGATTTTAATGCGCCTTATAGAATACCAGGTGGTCAAAATTATTCACGTAGGAAGCCCCATACAGCATGCCTCATACTCAGATCTTCATTTCGGCACGTATAGCACGATAGTATATTTTTCCGAACCATCAAGGCGATACATGCGTTATACGAATCAGAGTGACTCTTCTAACCACGTAGAGGTACATTTATGTTCGTGCTTCAATAATCAGTTGCATACCGTGTGTCACCTGCACTTCCGAAGTAATGAGAGCAAGACAGTTGCGAACTCATGCTGACCTGAAGCTAATTGAAGCTTAAGCCGAACTCATGCTGAAGTCAAATTAAAGAGTGTAATGCCGGCTACGTATACTGCACTTTGAAATCATTGGGCCGAGTTCTTTGTTCGCTAAATTAGTGCGGAAAGTACCGCCAAATTTCCATGTCACAGAGAATGATTAGAATCGCGGTACATTTCTACATGCACACTTGTATACAAAACTCAGAGAGTGCCTGTTGTGCAATATCAAGGTACCTCTCCCTGTTTGCGAACAGCGTGACGTCAATGCGAGTGCACCTCCCATCTGCCGCACCTGCGAAGCGGACGCTGGTTGGCAAAAAGCGTTATGCATCCTGTCCTCTCTGCGTAAGAACGCTGCTAGTATATCAACTGCCGCGATCGTAATTCCGGCATATTAGTATTTCTTGAAGTGACAGCTTTTACGAACTGTGCTTCGAAAGTATAATTGTCCCCGTTTTACCGCACAACGTAGTGTTGTTGCCGAGTGCATGGCAGTGTTTGATATCTTCCGTAAATCAAACAACCACAAAAATGCGTTACTCTGCGAAAGCGAACATATTATCACAGATAATGCACATTCGCATGGTGTCGAAATGATATTTTGCTTACATGACCGGTCTTCGAACAATAATTTTACTGAATTCTAATGGAGGTACTTATTTGTGCACCATGTTAACACTGTAGCTTTAAACGATATAGAAGATGAACTTCGTCTACAAATATCAGCCATACCCATCACGGCGGCTCATTGGAGCCGTACCAAGTGACGGCGCCTTAATTCAAATCAGGGGCAATGCAGAAACACTTGCATTTGGGAGCACGATAATATACCCCCCCCCCCCCCCCCCCATGTGTTCAAAATTATTCCGGGGGCTTTCCTTACAGCGTCTCCTGTAAGCCGCTTAGGGATGTTAAGCACCATCATTTATTTAAATTATTAGCTATGGTCGTGTGAATGTACAAACGAAAAATGTACATAAATGCATAATCCGTTGCGTGGTAACTTCGTTGTGTCGGCTATCTACCTTTGCTGTTCTCAACTTTCTAAGCCCCAACCTTTGCATGTTTATGTGCGTCATCACAGCATGAAGTACGTGACGTGAAGGTGAGTTTAAAAAAAAAGAAAAAACTAAAGGAAGATCAGTTTTTCTTCATCTGCGTTGAAACGCGATAATTTCAGCACTTTGATTTTTGGGCAAACCCCGAGGTGAAATGTACACACGCAGCTTCCATAGTCGTCAAAAAATTGCTAGGAGCTCATGTATTGTCATACCTTTCCGTCGTTAGATCATGCTCAAACGAAGTTTTTCTTTTGTTTTCTTTTTCTCTCCACAGACATCGCAGATGACACCGAGATAATCATCGCGTCTCATTCATTCTCACTTGTTCAAGAATTACGGTCCTGAAGTTCTATCGGCGCCCGATCACTACGACTGACCTTATTACATGCAACACGCGTCCACAGTCTCTCAGGCGAGATCTATATCTAATCGCGCAATACACCACACGCGCAGATAATGTGGTCCGTTTCCCTACGCAAAGTTGAGCCGATATCATCGCTGTTTTTCGCAGCAAACTTTACCACTACAAATGTGGCACACTTCCATGCAAAAAAGCCGATATTATTCATCGGACAATCCATCACAGACCACTGCGTGGTACACGTTCGCAAGTAAAAAAGGGCCAGCGTCGCCAAATTTTCATCACCCAGTTTACCACGAGCCCATGTTCTCCGACACACATTACGGCTATCCTGCTGACGAGAGCATTGCGGAGGTTCGCGTAAAAAAAAGAAAAAAAAAAACAACGAAAAACAGGCATGCAGCCTGACTCTCGTTCTTCACAGGTCGATCAAGCACAACACTTGTCACCGGGCACACCGAACTCTTTCTTCCCGTGTCATACGGGAGACCACGAAACCGATACCAACAGCAGCCTCCCCAACAGCAGCGCCGTAATGCCCGATGGCCTTGGCCGCTACTGGCGACTGTAGGGGTGAAACAGGGGTCAGTGCACGTAAGCCTCGACAATAGAGTGTTTTAGTTGAGCGTCTTTACGGTCCGCTCCGCTCCGAGCTGCCCCGCAGCGGAGCGGCGGGCGATTTTCACGTTTAGTTGTGCGTGTAGCGTAGCGGAGCGGACCTTTCGTAGTTGCAACGCCCTCTGGCCAAATTCAGCGTAGTGAAACAAAATAGAAAACCCGTTTTGTCACTTTTACAAAGTAAAACAAATATATATAACTTATGTGTTCATGATGTATCTAGACGGGTGCTTGTAATGCGTTACCGGTCCATTTTATCCAGTGGAAAATGAAGCTACGACTTGGTGAACCCCACGTGATAGCCACCGAGGTTGCATTTTGAATCCATTCCAATCCTTTGTGACGCCAATGCGCAGGCGACGTTTTCGTTAGCTGTGCGGTTCACTTTATTTCCTCAAAAGAACAAGTTGAAGGTGTATTACACAAGTTATTCGCGCTCGCACGACTGGTGCATCGATGCACGGCTGCCTGGATCGACGCGCGCGGCAGAATACGCCTCAAGGCGCATACAATGCGCCACACAAAGTCGCGTAAACACACTGCCTATGCGTTAGCTGCATCGCATCGTTAGCTGATGTATTATGCCACAAAGAAACACCCTCGCTGTGTAAAGCCGGCTTAAGAATCTATCACCACGTGCCTTGATTCTCGTGCCGTTTCTTGCAACTGTCAGGCCACTTTCATCCCACTCTCTGTAAATAGTTCGCCTGTAAATAACACCCCTGAAAGAGCAGCTCGCGGTCAAGAGCTCCAGCGTTTTCCTCGTTGAACAACGAAACTGGCATCATGGCATGTGATACAATGGTGTGTGGCTTGCCAAATGTATGAAGCACATAAACGAGCTTCTTGGAAGCGAGATATACAGGGTGCTATTTTAGGCAATGCAGAGTTTTCGTATATATATATATATATATATATATATATATATATATATATATATATATATATATATAACGAGGCGATAAGTGCAGCGAACTTTGTAGACGAGTCCCTAGGCGACGCGGACATACGCGAACATCCCCCTCTCTCTGCATATATATATATATATATATATATATATATATATATATGTGTGTGTGTGTGTGTATACTAGTAAAAGAGGTGAAAAAGACAGTTATTTTATTTTATTTTATTTAAAAAACACCTTGCAGGCCCTGTCGGGCATTGAGAAGGGGGGCAATGGAACAATGAGCTGTTGAGTACAATGGAAACAACACAAAAATAAATCTAACTGTACAGTGGCTGAACTAAAAAACAAAACAAAGCACAGAATGCCATAACAGATAATAAGAGGAAGGATATTAAGCAAAAAGCGCGCACAGACGTTCACGGAATATTTTACGATCGGTTATCGAGACGATTTCATCGGGAAGACCATTCCAGTGAGATATGGGACGAGGTACAGCAGATAAATTGAAAGCAGCAGTTTTACCAAAAGTGCGCTTGAAGCTAAGATGATTATGTAATCTTGAGGACGTACGGGTGGGGGTTTCGAAGGGTAATATGCATGGCTTGTCGGAATGAACATATTTGTGAAGTAGACAGAGCAAACCAACCTTGCGGCGGATGTCTAGGGGCTGTAAAAAATATCGAGCTTAATCTGCGTTATACTGGAGTTCCGATCAAAATTCCGAGTTATATATCGGGCAGCTCTGTTCTGTATGCGTTCAAGCATGGTTATTAAGTATTCTTAGTATGGTGACCATATAGTAGATGCAAATTCTAATTGCGGGCGTAGGAACGTCAGGTATGCTAATTTACGCACGTCAGCAGTTGAATTTTGCAAATTGCGCCTGAGAAAGCAAAGCGTTTTAGATGCAGTTGCGCAAATTCCAGTAATATGCGAAGACCAAGAAAGGTTACTAGTGACGTTCACACCAAGACATTTGTAGTTAGTGGTACGTGACAAATTCGTGTTATTTAACCTGTATGTGAATCTGGAACTAGTGCGCTTGCGTGAGAACGATATAATATTACATTTGGAAGGGTTAAGAGACATTTTCCATATCTTACACCAGTTGGTAATAATGTGAAGGTCATGCTGCAAGGTGTATGATCGTTAATGGAATTAATCGCTCGGTAAACAACGCAATCGTCGGCAAGCAGTCGTATGCTAGAGGAAATGTTTGAAGGTAGATCGTTAATAAATATAAGGAAAAGCAGAGGCCCCACGACACTCCCCTGTGGTGCACCAGACGTGACCTCAGTAATAGAAGAGGGGCAATCGTTAACAACGGTAAATTGGCGACGAAGCGACAGGAAGCTTCTAAGCCAAGAAGGGGTTAGTGAGTCGATACCTTGATGAGATAATTTAGACATGAGCCGGCAGTGGGCAACGCGATCAAATGCCTTTGAGAAGTCCAGGAAAACGGCGTCTATTTGTTGACTGTTGTCCATACTGAAGTGTAAATCGGTGGTGAAGTCAGTAACTGTGTTTCGCAAGATAGACCTTTCCTGAAGCCATGCTGTTTGTGGATGAAAAAGTAATTTTTTTCTAGGTGCGAGTAAACGTGCGACGCGATTATCTGTTCAAGCAGTTTGCATGACACAGATGTTAGCGATATTGGCCGATAGTTTTCAGGCCTATGTTTTAAATATAAAGACAACTTTCGAAATCTTCCATTCAACCGGCAAGACACCAGACGATAAGGACTGCTTGAAGATATGGTACAGAATTACACTTGAAATAGATACTGTGCCTTTAATAGCTTAGTGTTAATGTTGTCAATACCACAGGCAGATGTGTTTTTTGAAGTTTGTTAATGAGGCTAACAATGCTTTCAGTTGAGATATTTATGGGTGCCGTGAATCGGTAATCGAAATCCGGAACCACTGGAATATCGGAATGGTCCTCCCTTGGTAAAAAAAGAAGAAAAAAATGCATTGAATAGCGATGAACATTCCCCGTCTGAAAGAGGTTGTTGTTTGTCGTCTATAGCAAGGAAATATCGGAACTGTGGTCGGTTGTTATCGTTTGCCAAAATTTTCGCGGATTAGTCTTCAGAAGAGAAGGTAAGTCGTGAGCGAAGTACTTGTCTTCAGCAGTGCGTAAGGCAACAGTGTACTCACTAAGAAAAGTTTTGTACTTGCTCCACGAGGACTTGCTTGCACGGTTTATCGCACTGCGGTAGAGACGCTTTTTTTTTTTCATTACGAAGTGTTCGCAGTTTTTTATTGAACCATCGTTTGGTCTTGTCGTTGGCCGCCGAAACGTACGGATTATATTTGTCTATACGAGCGAGTAATTTGTCTTTGTAAAGTATCCAGTTTTCGTTAACGGAACGTTGGGAAAAAGACGGCAAATATGAGTCATTGAGAAAAAACTCAAGTTCGGTGTTGATGGCAACGTAGTTACCTTTGTTATAATCCCGAATCTTTTTATACTGAAGTCCAGTAAATAACATGGGTACCCGAAGAGTTAGCTGAAGCAGCTTATGGTCTTGCTTGCATGCACGGTTTATCGCACTGCGGTAGAGACGCTTTTTTTTTCATTACGAAGTGTTCGCAGTTTTTTATTGAACCATCGTTTGGTCTTGTCGTTGGCCGCCGAAACGTACGGATTATATTTGTCTATACGAGCGAGTAATTTGTCTTTGTAAAGTATCCAGTTTTCGTTAACGGAACGTTGGGAAAAAGACGGCAAAAATGAGTCATTGAGAAAAAACTCAAGTTCGGTGTTGATGGCAACGTAGTTACCTTTGTTATAATCCCGAATCTTTTTATACTGAAGTCCAGTAAATAACACGGGTACCCGAAGAGTTAGCTGAAGCAGCTTATGGTCACTATAACCGTCAGAATTTAAGACGGGACACACGGTTTCAGGTGCAGTAGTTAGTGCCAAATCTAAAAGGTTATTGTCACGGGTGGGTTGATTGATTACCTCAGAAAGATTTAAGTCCAGATTTAATTCAATGAAATCGGTTGCGTGCTTGCACGAAGATGACAAGCACGGCCAATCGATTTGGGGGAAATTGAAATCGCCAAGCAGGTAAACGTAACTAGTTGAACATTTCTGCATGGCAGTAGTAATGCTTTCGCGTAGATCATCAACAAATGGAAGCGACATTTCAGGGGGGCGGTAACAGACCCCAACTAATATGTTTCCGCAAGTGGTTTGACAGGCAGCCCAGATGTTCTCAAGCGAGGACGAGGTGTCAACTGCATAAGACGAAATCCTTTAATTTATTGCAAGCAGGACACCAACGCCCCTTTTATCATTGCGATCATGCCGATAAATGCTGAATAAGTCACTTTGTGTAAAAATTTCATCATCTGAGACATCGTGGTGCAACCATGTTTCCGTTAGAGCTAGAATGTCAGGATTGCTATCTTCTATATAAGAACAGAATATATCGCGCTTATTTAGTATGCTACGTATGTTAGTGTACGATATATATTGTGAGCAAGCGAGATGCGTCAGTATAAAGGAGCAGTTAAGGAACTCGTGCACCCGTACATTTATTTAGCTATCTGCTACATAGTACGACGGTGTCAGTATCAAAATCGTGCATGTATTCCTTGTTATGAATCCGCATTTTGTCAAGTGACAGTTTGCACGGTTTATCCTGTGCTCTTGCATATTCTAGCAGTTTTTTCTTGCTAAGTGAGTGCTCGGCGCAAAATCCTCACAAACAGATAAGCGGGAGCCTTTTAGCTTCCTTGCAGAAGCCAGAATGTTCTGTTTGTATTTAAATGTGACAATCTTAGCGATTATTGGCCTGCATTTGTCATGAGCAAATCTACCAATTGTGTGCACTCGTTCAAAATAGTACGACGGTGTCAGTATCAACATCCTGCATGTATTCCTTGTTATGAATCCGCATTTTGTCAAGTGACAGTTTGCACGGTTTATCCTGTGCTCTTGCATATTCTAGCAGTTTTTTCTTGCTAAGCGAGTGCTCGGCGCAAAATCCTGACGAACAGATAAGCGGGAGCCTTTTAGCTTCCTTGCAGAAGCCAGAATGTTCTGTTTGTATTTAAATGTGACAATCTTAGCGATTATTGGCCTGCATTTGTCATGAGCGAATCTACCAATTGAGTGCACTCGTTCAAAATAGTACGACGGTGTCAGTATCAACATCCTGCATGTATTCCTTGTTATGAATCCGCATTTTGTCAAGTGACAGTTTGCACGGTTTATCCTGTGCTCTTGCATATTCTAGCAGTTTTTTCTTGCTAAGCGAGTGCTCGGCGCAAAATCCTGACGAACAGATAAGCGGGAGCCTTTTAGCTTCCTTGCAGAAGCCAGAATGTTCTGTTTGTATTTAAATGTGACAATCTTAGCGATTATTGGCCTGCGTTTGTCATGAGCGAATCTACCAATTGTGTGCACTCGTTCAAAATAGTACGACGGTGTCAGTATCAACATCCTGCATGTATTCCTTGTTCTGAATCCGCATTTTGTCAAGTGACAGTTTGCACGGTTTATCCTGTGCTCTTGCATATTCTAGCAGTTTTTTCTTGCTAAGCGAGTGCTCGGCGCAAAATCCTCACGAACAGATAAGCGGGAGCCTTTTAGCTTCCTTGCAGAAGCCAGAATGTTCTGTTTGTATTTAAATGTGACAATCTTAGCGATTATTGGCCTGCGTTTGTCATGAGCGAATCTACCAATTGTGTGCACTCGTTCAAAATAGTACGACGGTGTCAGTATCAACATCCTGCATGTATTCCTTGTTATGAATCCGCATTTTGTCAAGTGACAGTTTGCACGGTTTATCCTGTGCTCTTGTATATTCTAGCAGTTTTTTCTTGCTAAGCGAGTGCTCGGCGCAAAATCCTCACGAACAGATAAGCGGGAGCCTTTTAGCTTCCTTGCAGAAGCCAGAATGTTCTGTTTGTATTTAAATGTGACAATCTTAGCGATTATTGGCCTGCATTTGTCATGAGCGAATCTACCAATTGTGTGCACTCGTTCAAAATAGTACGACGGTATCAGTATCAACATCCTGCATGTATTCCTTGTTATGAATCCGCATTTTGTCAAGTGACAGTTTGCACGGTTTATCCTGTGCTCTTGCATATTCTAGCAGTTTTTTCTTGCTAAGCGAGTGCTCGGCGCAAAATCCTCACGAACAGATAAGCGGGAGCCTTTTAGCTTCCTTGCAGAAGCCAGAATGTTCTGTTTGTCTTTAAATGTGACAATCTTTGCGATTATTGGTCTGCATTTGTCATGAGCGAATCGACCAATTCTGTGCACTCGTTCAAATTGGTCGCTTGATAAAGTAAGCTCCAATTTTTCAGCGCAGAGTTTGATGACTTTTTGCTCTGAAGTCGCCCAGTCTTCACCGGCCTCATCGCTGATGCCAAAAAAAAAAACAGTAAATTTGATCTACGTAGCCTGTTTTCGGCGTCCTCGCACCTTGAAGTTATTGATTTTAACTGGAGTGAAAATGGACTGGACGTTATCAGGTGTGTCTGCCCCAGATGTTTCACGTAAGCTAAGGGTTTATATTTAACACAAATAGACCTATTTATCAATCACACAACGTGAACCATGGGGGCCCAAAAACTTATTTGAATTTGCATTTATTTCTTGACACTATATCCAATCTATATATGATACAGGGACAAAAATCAGGGCGTGCCCAGAAGTCCCTAATCCCGGCCAGTAGTAGCAGTGCAGCGCACTGTTGCGTCTCGAGGTGGCGTTTGGGCAAGGAATCCACCAAGCCCATCGATGAATACATCCGACATTATGATTTAATTTACATAATGTACACAATGGCTCCTGGTACGGAAGCCCACTCCATCAGGGGCATATTCAGCGTCTGAGTTCGTGGCAAGTCACGTCGGCCCCAGGGCAGCCAGGTAGGGGGGGGGGGGGGGTCTGTCATGCACCGCCGACCGAAACAACCACCGGCGCCGGGAATCATTCTGGGTTTTGTCTACAGTGTCTTTTTGACGCTCGAAAAGACATTTCGGCACGAACATTGCGCACTAGGGCTGGATTTCTTGGCAACGCCCTTGCACTTGGAGTCACGTAACGCAGGGAGCCCCATCCGTACACAGTTTCAAGGGCTTTTCGATAGCGAGCGGGCGCGTCGCGGCATCTCTCAACGGCCCCGGAATCTGCGGAGCGCATGGATTTCAATCACGAAACTTCATGGGTATAAAGTTCTCATAAACTTCTGACGCGAAAGGTGCACTGACATTTCCAAAGGCGTGCTTCCAATTTTTAATTCTGGAACTTTATGGGTTTAATGTTCCCATAAACTTGGGCCAACATGCGCGCACTAGAACGCGCGTGTCCAAGCCGTTCCAGAAATGGAAGCACGCGCTCACAATCTTCCACACACACGAAAATATTAAATATCACCGTGACGGTCACCTGGCATCTGATAATTTTCTCCAAACATTTTCAGGAAGCGCGCCCAATGGGATCGATCAGCTGGACCAGCGCAGGCAAAGTAAAATAAGAGAAAACAGAAGAAAGTTAACGGCTTATTCAGTTTGAGACAGTTCTTTTTTGCGGGCGGCAAGGTCTGGCTCTCCGTGGCCATAAGGACACTGGTCCTATAGATTTAAGCAAAGCCCCCGCTGAAAATACTGGTATTTCCAGACGGCTTCTTCGCAAGCGAGCCGATTGTGGAGATACATATCTGAAGAACCATTTGGAAAGTTGCCCCAGTAATGCCTCGTATTTAAACCAGATGTACAAAACCAATATATAAAAATCTGTGGTGAAATTATCAAAGAAAGCCTAGATGCAAAAGTGAACGCTGCAGGCTGCTTCTCCGTATACTTGCTGACGAAACGACGGATATTGCCTGAAATCGAACAGCTTACTGTTTGGACAAGGTACCTAAGCAAGGATGTCAACGATTTCTAAGAAGTGTTTTTAGGTTTTAGCACCGGAATAGAGGCCCTCTCTCATTGCGACTGCAGGTTATATGTACTTTTGTACAAACTGCGGCAGATTCTAGTCACCCTTTCAGTGCCATTGCCAGCGCAGAGAGATTTTTAAACATGAGGTTACTAAAAAACTACTTGCGCTCTACAATGCCTGAGGAACCCATGGTTATGCTGGCGCTTCTATACGCCCACAGAGACGTCGCCATCAACGTCTCCGAAGTTATTGAACGCTTCGCTAAACTTCCCCACCGAGTGAAGTTTATCGTTTAGATAGCAAAGCAGCAAAAGTCAATGCATGTAAAAATATCTGTTCCTTCACGTTCCTATATAAGCTCGTAACTATAAAAACGTATGACTGTTCATTAGCTTTTAAAACCACAGAAATTTTCACCGTTTATTCTAACAGTTAGCATCATGATCAAGATTATCACGCGAATACAAAAATTACAAGAACAGCAATAACCAATTTTGACCGACCTTCCTCATTGAAAGCGCGGCTCCCGCGGCGTTTGCCAAAAACGCATTCGGATGTTGGGCAAATCAACTTGCCGTATCATCTGTGGCTTTCGTTTGTCCTTTTCTTTCCTTTTTTAGCTACATGCTTTTACTTCTTTTTTGAAACGAAGCAATACCCTTCTTTAATTTTTGGTGCAGAATAATTGTTTCCGCTGTGCAGGCAGTTAAAATACGCACTTTAGTATTGATTCCTGCATTCTTCTTCTATTATTCTAGCCACATGGTGCTGTGGCGACCGCAGCATGGTTTGTTCTTGCCTGGATCGTCTGTCTTTGTACTCGTATGCGTGAAGTTTACTATCTGTGGCTGCGCAACATGTTTATTTGTCTTGTTTGACGCATTATATATAGTGACGTTTCCTTATATACGTAGATTTATTACAGACTTATACGTGTATTTAAATAACTTGTTGCGAGGTTTTGTGTATACAAGCAGAGAACGTGGTTTCACGCGACACTTTCTTGCCGTTTATCTTCGCATTTGTATATCCCATTCTATCTTCGCATTTCCAATGTATATTTTGTGGAACTTCTGCTGTTTATACGTAATCGTTGTTGCGACTATTATTTCGGTGCAATTACTCACAATATACGACCGGTAACAGCTGCTCCTGCGCAATCCATTGTCGCGAAGGACAGCGTCATTGAGGTTTTTCCCTGGCCGTTGCATATGTGCAAAAATGTAAACAAGGCTGTTGAATGACAAAGATTCATCAAAATATGTATCCTCAACTTGTTCATTTTATGGCCTTTACGTTTTTCATATCAGCTGCATGCACTGCTTTGCCGGTTTCGAACTGATATGTAGTTCTAAAGTTCGCGTGATATTTTCTTTACGTATTAAATAGACCAAAAAGAAAAACGCGGAAGCGTTGATATCAGTTATTTCTGCCACAATTTTTGGGACATACGAATATATTTTTTATGAAAAAGTACATATTTTGCTTGTATTGACAGTGCGTAGCGTTCAATAATGCGTTTGCAGCATCTAATATACAATCACATCGGCAATGCAGTTATTATTCTAGTATGTGTTGCCTCGACAACTTCTATAAGGACTAGGCCGCTCTGCAACTTGAGCCCCCCCGGAACAAAATTTCTGGCTACGCCACTGGTCGACCCCACCCACTGCACCACTCCGACTTTAATCCCTTCGTCTTCCCTAGGAGACTCGACTGGAGAATCTGCTGATCTTGGTGCGGTCAATCGGAGGGGTTGCATTGTTCACCCAACACCGCCTCTACTGTCGCATCCTCGCCCTTGCCTTTGCTGCCACTGCGTGGTCATCTAGGAAACCGAGATCGTTGTCGTTCCCACGGTAGTAATTCCTCGAAGTCGGCCTCTCGCCTCAATCCGTGGCATCTTCGTGACGGTCAGCTTGTCTGGGCGACGCTGATGAAAGGGGCTGCCTCGGGGCAGCAACAAAGGATGCCCACTCCCGATTTGGGACGCTTGTCTGCCCGCCACCGTCAGTGTCGAGCACTGTCGCCGTCTGGGCCACGCTGACGAAAGGGGCTGCCTCGTGGTAAACGTCCAAGGTATTCGCAATGCACACAGACGGTCGCGCCGCGTAGTGGCCAGCGAGAGAAATATTTCAAAGAGTATCCGCAGATTACAGTAACTAAATCATAATGGAATCAGCGCACATCAAACCGAATACGTGGCCGATGATGGAAGAATGTCCACTGCTCAACTTAGGGAGCGGACCGACCTGGCCTAAGTTGAGACGTAACAGCACATACAAAAAATGCACATTTGTTACGGACAATTTTGCTAATTAAACAAAGAAATGTACTTAGTGTTTAAGCCTATATACAGTACAAATGTATCGTTAGCTGGGGTAATAGTATATTGTCGAGGTTATACACTACGCAGTAGAATCAACATGAATGGCTTGCAATATTCACAAGAAAAAAAGACAGCAGATGTGTGCGACCTTGGAGAATTACAACCAAATTTCTAGCAAAGCTGTTTCGAGTACTTCCAAAAAACTTTGTTTACTGTAATTATATCGCATACTTTAAAAAGTTGTCCGTTTATGACTGTTCTGTTTTAAACCTTGCAGCATGTAATGCTTAGGTGCACTCCTTGTTCGGAAAATTGAAAAAGTCAGTAACTCACCAACGCACGTGTTACTTCGCCAGAATATTTACCATGGTGTCCTCCCTAGCTACATCCACCCCACTCCACCGTATTTTCGCCAGAATTGATATAGGTTGAGTTCACAGTTCTCCTAGGGCAGCGGGATAAATTCTGCTTTGTTCATAAAACACATTCACAATGCTCCGGGTCGCGTGCTTGCGTTATTTATTGCAAACATCATAATTAGTCACCTATGTTGGAAGTTTGCTTACATAGTGCCCTTACCGCGCCCATTATTTTCGCCTGATATCAACAATGTGTCTTGTTTTGTTCACCGGTTCATCGCTGAAACCAACTAGGAACGCCTTATGACGCATGAAAAATAGGGGGGAAAACGACGACTCAGTAATTATTTCCATCGCTTATAACTAGACCAGGAAAGTAAACATTTTGTCAAACATGGCACTTACCATGACCCCCCCCCCTGCCCCCTCCCATTCCCACGTAATATAAATCTGTTATAACCAACAACTATGTCGGGACACAGGGAAGCATAGCTGAAAGTAGCCGTATCGCGCGCTCTATTGTTTTATTCATCCTCATTTAACTTTTGCAGAGATAGTTTTCATACCGTGCCCCTCATTTTCACAACATTTTGTCTTGGTGGCATTTATAGTTCTGTCAGGGCAGTGGACTCAATTCTGCCGCCGCTCGTTAGACAGGCTCATGACACACTAGTAGAAACAAACTACTAGATCTCCAATCATTGACTTTCCCCCGACCACAGAAACGAGTGTCCATCCCATATGTCAAAGGTAGTAGCGAAGCTCTCAGCCGAATACTAAAAAAAGAAGGCCTCAAAGTCGCGCACAAACCGATGAACAGATTGAATATTCTCATTCCTAAACCAAAAGACCGTCCACCAAAAGAAAAAAGCTCAATGGGTCGGCTATAAAATCAGCTGTGCCGACTATGCGGCGTCGTACATCGGGGAAACCAAAAATCTAAAAGAAAGAATCAGACAGCATGAAAATGACGTCACAACATTCAACCGAATACGCAGCGCCGTCGCCTAACATTCCGGAGGCGCCGACCACAATATTTCTTTCCGAGAAACCCAAATCCTTCAAACAGAGACAAACTGGCGAAAAAGTTTGCTGTTGGAGTCATGGCACATTCAGACACGGCGGGTAATACAAACCGCGTGAAGGGCCTCCTACCTTCTGTACATGTCCATGGTCTTGGAGACGCGACCCCCCCCCCCCCCCCCTACTCTAGGTTATGTATGTATGTATGAGTGATTATTAAACAGGAGGGGAAGAGAGAAGTACAACGCCGTAATTGCCTCTCGTGAGGGCACCTCAACAGCGCTGTACGGGGGAGGGGGTGAGGGAGAGTAGAAAGAGGGTAGAGAGAGAGTGTGGAGAACTAGGTCACCAACAGCAAATCATCTACGCAGGTAGAGAGTATACCGCGCCTTAGAAACGGGCTGCGCGGATCGTTTTAGTAATGGTATACTCTACAGATTTATTTTCTCTTCGACGTATTATGCAGGGTATGTCTAAAGCTGTGCGTGTCTCGCACGTGTATTTAGAAGACGGCAGCTTTTGAGTTTCATTTAGTGCGTGGAAGTACTTATAAAATAAAGCAAAAGAAACAGTGTAACATGTTTTATTGTAATGTGAAGAAATCTACCAAGCTGCAAGTCAAGGCTCATCTGACCTCCTTGAAGTCCTTGTGTTCAGGGATAGCACGGGCAAAGTAAACATGGTGATATGAGAGCAGCTTATAGAGAATTCGGCTTATGAGTGCAGCGTTCGGTGTAACCATGGACGTTGCATTGTTTCCCCAACGTACACCTGCCATGCGACGAAGTGCCTTGATTCTTTGCACTGATGCAGCCAGAACATTTTCGACCACGCATCGCCACAGCTGCTGGCTGTCTATGGTGACGCCCAGGAAACGAACACTATAGTTTCACGAATAATTGGATGGCCTCTGATATCCAGCGTCAGGCGTGTTGACTCCCGCCTGACTCCAGTGATTTTGCAATTACTTGCATATTTTAGTTGGACTTGACCTTTCATTTCTGCCTTTTTATTATTTTTGTTTAACTGTATCGTACAGGGATTCACTAGTGCCATTTGTCTTGTATTTAATGCTGCTCTAAGTGCCATTTTATAACACATGTTTATATTTTCGAAGGCTACTAGTGCGAACTCTTATTTGGTCTTTAATAAATTAAAGAGAAAACGTTATACAATTGCATGTCTTACTTGGTTCAACATCCCAAACATTAAAATAGGGTTGTAGAAAAGTAGATAACAGTGTTTTAACCTTTTTTAAAGTGCCCGGCAAATTTTTCGATTAATCGATGAAAAACCCTGCATCGAAAGCGATTAGTCGATTAAAGGCTAAAATGATGAATGATTAATCGTTAATCGAATAAAAAAATTAATCGACCGTCCCTAATCGCAATCTTCGATCAGTTCGTAATCTCCCGCCGGGCTCCGCCTCCAATGTCTCCTGATCGCCCCGGCACACCAGATACCGGGCGACACCTTGAGAACCGAACGTTGACGTGTCTCCCACGGGGATGCTCGACGCTGGCCCCTTTCAAAAATTAGTCGCCTCTTCGTGACGCTCATGTAGCCCAGTCCCCCCCCCCCCCCCCCCCCTTCAACGGCATTCCCGCGAAGCGCCGTAGACCCCACGCGCCTGCGGCGCCTTATGATGCTGCTGCTGCTTCCGCTCCTGCGCCTGCGACCTCTTTCCCTTCTCTTTCCTTTCACTCCCCATCCTGCAGCGCGGTTGAGGTGTCCTCTATTGAGATACAGTTATCGCTCTGCACTTTAACCCAATCTTTCACCCTTTCCAACAATAATCTCTCTCCCCCAGTATCGGTCAAGCCAACCAAACAGCAACGCCGCAGCTATGCCCCCCCCCCCCCCCCTTCCGCCTTCTTGTCTGTCAAGAACAGGAACTTTCTGCCCATATTCTACAGTGATGAGCGACGCTTCTGCGCGAGTAGGTGGCCAGTCGTGGTCTGGTTGAGAGCGGTGCATTTCGTTTGAGGCACGTTTGGTAAGTCGCATTCATTATTATTCATTTCTCTGAGGATATTTTGGAACAACTTTTACGAACGTTCTGTTAAACAGAGGGCAGTGTTGTTCCCTTCTGATCGTCGTAAAGTATAAATTTTCGAGTCAATTTGATGTTTGCTTTCAGGAAAACGTGAGTGCTGAGAAATATGCTGCAAGTATAAGCTGGCTTAATTCGGCAATAACATGTCGCCACTTTTCTTTCTTCAAAACTATGATCCGCGAATAATTAATTAATGCGGGATTCGCAATTACACCTTATCTATTATCACACGTTTGTCAGTCACATTTTATTCTTTGAAGATAAATCACGACCAACTTACCCGACCTGAATTTATATATCTGTGAATATGTAATTGGATAAGTACCAAACGCCTGCATACCTCAAAGGAAATGAAAGCGCAATAATTACTATTACAACAATTTAATAGGACATGATTTGTTAAGCAACTTTTGAAGGTAACATTTCATCATTTTAATATGCAGAATATTTGGAAAGTCCTTTACGTAGTTAATTGGAATGTCTTGAGAGTCTAGTTGGTCAATTCTTATCACTGAGTGCTAAATGCGCAAAATTGGGAAACAGGACAACACACAAGAAGAGACACACGGAAAGAATGAGCGCAGAGAGAACCAATTAGATGTGCAACTATCTCTGCGATAGACAATAGTGCTGTTGCATAGCGGAGAGCAGCTATGAGACGGGAGTCCTAGACTGACGATTCAAAGTGTTGCATGCTAAATTCGGAGAGTAATTTTTTACTGAAGGGTGTTAATTTTAGTGGCCATCTTACGCAGTCTCACACTAGCCAGGCACTGCTGCATTCTAGGGTTTGATTTTACAATCGGCACACTGTAATCTGAAAAATGTTATATAATTATGCCCTGCATGTATTCTGCGGTTGAAATGATAAAATTTTATCATTATACACCTCTTTACTTAGCGGCATCGTTTATGTGTGTGTACACCTTATGTTCACTTGGCAATGGCAGAAATGCAAATCTAAGTAGCAGGCAAAAAGAAAATAGAGAGGCAGAACATTTAGCGTGTGCCTATAAAACAGCAATGAAATGTTATTATTTCACACATTACTAACTTACGGTAAGCTTTGGCAGCGATATGCTTTCATGACAGGAGACAATGTGTTCACCTTTGATGCTTTCCGATATAAGTATATAGTGTCATGGTTTCGATCAGCCGTCGGAACACGATGTAATGGAGGTTCAAAGGCACAGAGCAATGAAACACTTGATACCTGAACTATATTATTTTTCTACTTTCTTTCTATACCTCGATAATGGCATCCGATTATGTGTCGATGCCACATTTTCTGTCTTTGTTCACAAAGAGTTACAAAGCCTACAGAGGACCGATTCGTAAATGAAACAAAGACGGATAATGAGTGAATGTATCATCGAACGACTGCTCACGCGCGTGAATTTAGGCATTGCGTCATCAGAGGACCTGTTTTTTTTTTCTATTCGTGGTGGCTGTGTCTTCCTCACTAATAGATATTTAAACGGCTTTCATTTCTACACGACCCCGAGCATCCCATATTCTCCCTGCCTCATTGTGGAAAAGACAAGGGTAGCATTTGCGCAATATATAGAGCCTTGGAGGAACGCAACAGCGCTAAGCGGTTTTAAGCGTACTAAACGTCTTCATTCGAATATTTCGTTTACCCAGCGTCGTGGCTCAGTGGCTATTACGTTCTGTTGCCGACCACGACGTCGCAGATTCTATTCCGAAGAGCGGTGGCCGCTTTCAGATGAAGGCGAAATAGAAAACGAGAAGAAAAAAAGAGCCTTTATTACGGTGATATATTGCGGAGCCTTTATTACGGTGGACATTAAAGCTCACCAATCAATCGACCATTCTTTTATTGCGATTCATGTACGATTTTCCCCCGTACAACACAGCCAGCCCGGCGTTACTCCATTTATAAGCTCCCATCTGTACATTATCAGCACTCACGGGAAAAAAGCTATTCACACGTTAGTCAAGCCACCTCCCGCATTCGATATTTCATTCTATATTTAAAAAATATTCTCAATTGCGCTGTCTTTCTTTACTGATGCTATGTTCTTTCCGTATGTATCCACGGATTTATAATAGAGAGCTTACGTAAATTACACTAAATAAGTACATAATTTCCCGTATTTCCTAGAATAAATTCTTGAATATTGAGTGCGAAATCAGCGCACCGAGTGTCAGTTGGCTTCTAATATGATTGTCCTCGGATTTCTATTACAAAGATGTCATAATCGCCTACTTTAAAAGTTCCTTTGTAGATTTTGTTTCAATATAAATCAGGCGCCTTTGCGTAAGCGCGAAAATTTAGTCTACCAAAGCGCATAAGCACCTCTGCAAGCAACATTTACGCAGCCAGCATAGCTTTTATTATAATTACAGATACCGTTCTTTTTTCTTTATATCCCATAGCCACCGCGGACCACGATCTTATGCTCCGCTAAGCTACCTTGCGTACTTTCTGACCCTCTGTAATGCCACCTGTGTTGGACGCGAGACTCGGTTATTTCTTTCTCTGTGTTCGCTGACTGAGAGTGCAACGCGACAGAGTTAAGGGCCCCGTGTCGCAGAAAATCCGGCGTCGGCGTTAAGCATCAGCGTCTGGCGGAAATAATCATGCCGAACCGCATCATCCTGAACCACCCCGACCACACAGGCACTCCGCGTGGCGCAAGACGTTAGCGAATTGAATTTTTCAAAGTAAAATCCGTCAGAAAAATCCAAGTACGACTTAATCACAACCCACAGGCGTGACAGCGTCAGATAGTAATTTGATTATACGAGTAAAAAAGCCTGATAAGCAACCAGGGATCTTTGAATGCTATCGCGTTCAACCCTTTAGTGTGAAGCTTAAGCGCCCTCCAAATTTGATGGTGTTTCGCTGTACTTTGGTTTTATGCAACATTGAGGGGAATGTTGAAAACCGAGCCTTTCTTAATTTTGATCGGGCCCCATGTCGCAGAAAATACGGTGTCGGCGTCAACGGCGTCCAATGCGTGTGGTTTCATGATTTTTTTATGTTCATGTTTACCGAGCTTTTACACGTGTTCTACGACATTTGGAGGGGCTACATAGTGACGAGAACTGGAAATAAATCTGTCGTTGAAAGTTAGTGGTGTGTGTGTGTGTGTCAAATGTGCCTTTCGGTAGTCCCTGTCGTTCAGCTTGCCCTACAACAAAATAGAGGACAGAACAAGTCAGAGAAGCATGGTCTGCGCGAACTCGGACAAAGGGCAATTATCGTTCCCGTCGATCTTTTCGGAGTGCAGCATGCATTCCGCAGGTGTGCAAGGTGGCAGGACGAGATGAGGTTGCAGTGAGACGCGACGAGGTCAGACGAGGTCATTATGGAAGCAATTCACCAGAACGCAAATGGGCAGGAGACTTTGACATCTGGAAAGAGCTGATGGAATGTCAGGCCTTTCGCTGTTCCTGGTTCGATAGGAAAGCTTTCATACTGCGACCCCCTAGAGTTAAGCTCAAAAATATTTTTTTCTTTCTTTTTCTGAGATTCTCGGAACGCTTTTAGAAGGTTCTTTAAAAACAAGCGTTGTGTTCTGTTTGTCTGATTTTTTTTTTTTTTAGCGTTTGCTTCTTTTATAAGTTATGATGTTTCTTTATGTTTTCGCTTGAGAAGCTCTGAAGTTTGAAATATGTGTTTTGCATTAGAATCTTAAGTTTCGCAAAGAGTTCGGTGATAATTAATTCGGCTTTCTTTTTCGTGAGTAACCTGAAACGTCAATGTTATTTGTTAAAAGCCTTTAGCAACACGCGTGTGTATTGTTAAACGTTGTTAAACGGTTCCGTTTTCTTTTTAAGGTTAAGAGCATTGGTTTCCAGTAAGTGCATAAACTCGAATATGCAGAAACATTCTGGGATCCACATACAAAAAAAAAAGACATTTCTGAACTGTAAAACGTGCAGAGACGTGCCGTGCGTTTCATCTGCAACAAATTTCGAAGTACTGACACTCCATAATGGTAGCTAACCAAATTGAGCCCCTCCACATAAGGCGAAAAATTTCACGATTAAGCTTTCTTCATTCACTTCTTCATAGAAAATTTGGAATCTCTCCAGACCCTTACGTCACGCCCTCAGTTACACGGAAAACCCGACACAAACGTAATTTCTCCTTAACCCCTACTTTGCTCGGAGAAACCAATATAAATATTCATATTTCCCACGAACAATCACGGAATGGAATTCATTACCAGAAGATGTGTTTCAACATGAACATTTTGTAAATACCACTGCCAACATTGTATAATTGGGTCCTATTCATGTTTTCCATGTCCTGCTGCTGTTAGTGACCAACCCTGTAGTTCATTGACAGTCTCGGCGTTCCGAATATTCTGTTTTATTTTTGCCCACCCTGCTTGGACCAATGAGGTCTCCAGTATCGTGTAAATAAAATAAAATAAAACTTACATGCAAAAAAGCCGATATTATTCATCGGACAGTTCATCACAGACCACCACGTGGTTCACGTTCGCAAGTAAAAAAGGCGCCAGCGTCGCTAATTTTCATCACGCAGTTTACCACAAGCCGATTTTCTCCAACACACAATACTGCTATCCTGCTGACGAGAGCATTGTGGAGTTTCGCGTAAAAAACGAAAAACACGCGTGCACGTGGCGGCCGGCTCTCGCTGTTCACAGGTCGACCAAGACTTGTCACCGGGCACACTGAACCCTTTCTTCCCTTGTCATACGAGACACCGCGAAACCGATACCCCCCTCCCCAATAGCAGAGCCGTAATGCCCGATCGCCTTGGCCGCTACTGGCGACTGTAGGGGTGGAACAGGGGTCATGCAGTTCCTGTAAGCATCGACAATGGTGCATCGGAACGTGAGAGCCGCGAGCATATAAAGGAATAGGCCAGTTGCTCAGCCAGCCCTGGCGGCGACTGAGAGAGCACAACTGCCTTTGTGCCGGGCTCTACGGTTTTCTCTTCTTCTTTTCGTTTTCTTTAATTGCTATTATAAGCCCTGGCGTTGAGCCGTGCTCCCTCAAGGGCTGCAGAAGATAGCGCCAACCTTTCCTTGTCTCATACCAAGCCACTTCTCTTTACAACCACAGTACGGAGCACTCACGGGCACTCTGGGCTGTAACCACGCAGTGGTAGAACGGTGAGGCTCCGTACTACGTACGCCCTAGCAGTTCCCTGGGCTCCAACACCCCGCTAGGTGTAGAAGAGTGTGGGCCTGTTCATCGAACTCTCTGTAAATGTTTCGCCTGTAAATATAGTTTGTCATACTTGTGCAACGCTTCCTGACTGCTACTTCACCCCCGCCGAGCTGTATCATAGGGACCTTGTCCCTCAACACTACGGAAAACAGCCTTTACGGAGCCCTCGCTATCTCACGAAGTCATCGCTGGACAGACAGGTTCAGGGAACACAAGCCGTACTACTTATTATACTCATTCTGATGTATACTGTAAGTAAATAAAAAACTTGGAGTACGCTTAAGCTTCACCTTTGAGAGTGGAACGCGATAGCGTTATTGGACGCCCTTGATGCCGACACCGACGCCGTATTATCTGCGACATGGGGCCCGATCAAAATTTAGAAAGGCTCGCTTTTCAATATTCCCCTCAAAATGTTGCTTGGAACCAAAGTACAGTGAAACAGCATCACAATTGGAGGACGCTTAAGCTTCGCCTTTAAGAGTGGAACGTGATAGCATTCAAAGATCCCCGGAGGCTTAATATCAGGCTTTTATCAGGCTGCTTATCAGGGTGACGGATTTTACTTTGAGAAATTCAATTTTTGTTCACTAAAGCCTTGCGCCACGCGGAGAGCCTGTATGGTCGGTTCGGGATGAAGTGGTTGGGCATGATTATTTCCGCCAGACGCCGATGCTTAACGCCGACGCAGGATTTCTTGTGACACGGGACGCTTAACGCTGTCGCGTTAAAATTAGCTAGCAGTTTCTAGCATTTCGCAGACATCCCAGTGTTCCATGTCGTTTCTGGTTTGTGACTAAAAGAACCTGCATTATCAACCTTTCATGTTTGTCGCGACCAAGATTTACTTTGAAGCTGAACCACACCGTTAACGACGCAATGCTGCTTCCAAAGCTAGTTAATACTTCAGAGGATCCAGTATACTAAGAGTCGTCGTAATGGCGTAGCAGCTGTGGCGTTGCGCTTATTAAGCCCGAGGTCGCGGGATCGAATCCCGGCGGCGGCCGCATTTCGATGGGGATTAAATTCAAAAACACCAGTGTACCATGCATTGGGTGCACGTTAAAGAACCCTAGGTGGCCAAAATTAATACGAAGTTCCTCACTGCGGCGGGCTTCAGAATCAAATCGTGGTTTTGGCACGTATATTCCCAGAGTCCAAACCTTAATTTAATCCAGTACTAAGACACGATCAACAGTCTTCTCCAAACGTACACTCTTTGACAACTTCCTGGTCATCCGTCTGTTATGCATGCCAGACAGCCGCCGCACTACCTAAATGTTACGAGACTGTAAGGTTACAAAAAAGGCTGTATGACGCGAGCTGTTCGGCTCGAACACAGGACACTGCCAACACTGTGAATGAAGGCAGGCAGGCACTTCACCCAACATGTGCCGTTCTCCCAACCTCGCTTGTCGAACAAACCTGGTTAACAGACACTCCTGATAGCATAAAATCACGCCGAACAAATAATTTCTTACGTCCCTAGGATGGTGCCACACAGGTGTATAGGCTAACGCGCGGTAGTCTAAAATGCATGAGCAGCCCGGAACGATTCAAAGCTTGTTGACTGCGTAGAGCACTGTTAGATCCGGGAGCCGCACGAAGAGAAGACCGAGGTTTCATTTTTTTCAAACCGCGCGCGCACCGGAACGCGTGAGAGAGCTCAAGGTGTCACTTCTGCAGTCGCCGTCGAATCGCCCGAGTGATGATGTCGTCATATCGTGACGAAAACATTTCATTTGCACTGGCAGCGCTCAGAGCGCACCACTCTCGGCGCCTTGCTTCTTGACGCTCCGCGGCGCGAAAAACATGCTTTGCGTCACTTTTTCTGAAATCGAGTTTTGTGATAAGGTCAGAAAGTAGCGATGTCTTTTGCGTTCCACTTCCTGAAACTTAAGCATGATGCAATTATTTGTGGTACGCAGTCCAAATATCATGTGCCCAGACACATGCGTGAAACCACTGATTATCGAGCAGCTGGATAGAAGAGTCAGGGAAGAGAACGGGGAATTATCGCAGAAGGCACGCGGACAAGTACCGAGTGTCCAATCTGCCGGGTTTCAATGCAATGCAATGCATACTTTATTGGAAAGAATAAAGAGTCCCGCTCAGCTACGGGGCTGTGAAACGCCAGACACGCTTTGTGCCGCAACACGGAATGTCGCAATGTATTGAGTCTAACTAAGGAGTTTTTAAAATTTGTTTTGTTTTTACATGGGACTTCAATTTCATTAAGCACTTTGAATTGAATTATGTTTACATGGAATTCGGTAAGCTATGTTACAGAACAAGGCAAGCGAAAAACACAAGGACGCTTGTAAACCTCTCTTAATGGTTAAATGGAACAGGTTTCAACGATTCAACGCGGAAAATGGACATCTGACCATTTATTGAAAACGCTAAACCACCTAGCACCTCCATCATCCACTTTTTCAGAGCACGGCTCTTAATTAGGCGCCCGTTCCTGCGGCCATCGTCGACGTCGGCGTTTTCCGGTGGCGTAACCGAGCGAACGAGCGAAGTATGAAAGAGCGCACGCGGAGCGCCGCGGGGTGGGGTAATGAAAGACGCGAGGAGGAAAGTGCAGGAGGCTACGGTGAAGTAGGTATGGGCAGAGTAGCGCGCGTCGTCTGGGAGGTCACTCGGCGGCAGCAGGTCTGAATCGCACCCACGCGTCACCCACGCGCTGGCCCTCGCGATCTCCAAATTATGCGAGGCAGTCGCGCCAAACTTCGATCGTTTGCAAGGCGCCGCATGAGGCGCCATCTAATATATCGCGAAATGAAAACACGTATAGAGGTGCGCTCAAATTTCGCATTAGGAATTATCGTAATCGTCGGGGATTTTTTTTTTATTTACTGTTTCTTAGAACAAATCTGCGATGATTCCCCGTTCTCTTTCCTGGCTCTTCTCTCCAGCTGCTCGGTATTCGGTGGTTTCACGCATGTGTCTGGGCACATGATATTTGGACTGAGTACCACAAATAATTGCATCATGCTTAAGTTTCAGGAAATGGAGCGCAAAAGACATCGCTGCTTTCGGACCTTATCACAAAACTCGATTTCAGAAAAAGTGACGCAAAGCATGTTTTTCGCGCCGCGGAGCGTCAAGAAGCAAGGCGCAGAAAATGGTGCGCTCTGAGCGCTGCCAGTGCAAATGAAGTGTTTTCGTCACGATATGACGACATCATCACTCGGGCGATTCGACGGCGACTGCAGAAGTGACACCTTGCGCTCTCTCACGCGTTCCGGTGCGCGCGCGGTTGAAGCCAGCGAACGAGCAGGCTGGCAGGTAAGAAAGGACGCGCGTGCGCAGTACGCGCTCTCAAACTTCGACGTGCAGCCGTCAGAAGGCGCAGCCATGCAGTTCAGTCGCCGCTCCCGTGGTCTCTAATATTTTGCACTCGACTGTACTGCCTCATTCACCATTGACAATAAACAATGTGAGCTTACTTGTTTGAAGTGTTTTATTGCCAGTTGAGGCCTCTCGGTCACCTGGCGACATAATGAAGATATCTGTAGTCATGCTAGAGTACAGTACACACGAATACCTCCCCGAAAGCGGTAACAAAACGCCCCAAACCAGCGAGCGAGCAGCGCGACCAGCCCTACGAACCGCTACCGTAACGGCCATATTGCTCACTACCTAATGATGATGATATTAGTTTTGATATTGCCAGCGCCATCTCTTGGTTGCTTACTTTAGTTCACATGCAACGCCACCGCTACGCTTATTTTCGTTGCACTGTGGAAGGTACAGTTTCCCTTCTCTAAGTTTGTATGAGTGTTCTGTGAGTATGTGTCAGTGTTGCCTGTGCGGTCTGGACTGTGAGCTTGCCTTGCGCTTGCATTGCGGAGTGTTAGCTTTCCTTCGATGTTTCCGTTTATTTTTGTCACGAATGACTTACGCTCGTAAATAATGGCGTATATACTCATCAAAAGGCTACAGGCCAGCACTGTGCAGTTTATGGGTGCACAAACAACCAGCGGAAAATAACGATTTGGGGGACCACAACACAGCACTCCGCGAGATCACTGCCGCGATGTGGTTCGTTCACGCTTCGCCGGTTTCCTGGATCACCTGGTGACTTGGCATTTCATTCTAATGTGAAGTTGTGAACCAATGCATACATCAGTAAAATAACGCATTTTAAATAAACTCTTTTCGACACAGTTACCAATAAGTTGCGAGAATTGTCAGCTCTTCGATGCAATATTTTCTCGTATGTGGTGGCAGAGGCTACATTTGTTATTCTTTCAAACACGACTTCATTGCAGTGCCTAATACGGGGCTCACACGGCGCGCTTTTGATCGTGATCGAGCCAGATATGGGTCGAATTTCTTGGTCGCGGCGATTGGCTTCTTTGCTCAATCTGCGGAAGGGAGCCAATCGCGGTCGAACATTCCGAATCGGTCACGGTCGCTATCAAAAGTGGCCGTGTGACACCGGTATAAGACAAATTGGAGCACTCTGCGAGAGAACTAGTCGGCAAATACACTTCGCAGCGATCTGGAAAAATCGTGTCCTGTGGAAGATGTATGCAGACCCTGTGTCCACCAAAACATTGTATCTGCGTTCACACGCACCCTACGCGGCCCTGCCCATAAAGGTAATTAACTTCAACAGTGTTGTGCTGCATCGAGCTCACCCATCTTTGAGCGTTGTCTATGTGCTCGGGCAGCAAGAGTGTGCAAAAACGAACGTGTCAACCTCATCAGCGCGGCCTAGCGCCAGTGCTAGAGTTCGGGAACCGTAATGCGCTAACTGTGCGTGGCGTAGAAACGCGCTATGTGAGCCCGCGCAAGTAAGAACGTAAAAAACGGTATTCGCATGGGTACGCGGACAATAGAATCATGCTTGCAAGAATAACAGTAACGAAAAAATAAATAATTCGCACAGCCGATCAAGTGAAATACTTATGTGCGTGCAGTGACCGCTTCGCTGTCCACTAAGCGCTTTTCACTCACGTACGGTCAGTAGTGGTTTACAGTCATATCCATATGTATTTATTCAACAATTGTTAAGACTCGACATTGCTTTATCATGAACGTAGCACAGTGAGACAGTGTAAGGGAAACAAGAGAAAGAGCAGAGACGGCCCTAACGCTGAAATACTATTGGCTTATTTCGCTTCAGAGATAGCGCACACGAACAATTGTTGCCGTACGCGATATTATCAATACAAACTTCGCGCACGATCTACGTTAAGGTTCATCGTGAGCGAAGCTTGTTCCAAATTCAGACATTCGAAAGAAAAGCCATTCCAGGTAAACAAACGTAAAAAATAGGTAAACAAATATATCTTTATAACAAGTCCTGTTATAATCCCTATTGGGATTGACAGTATGTATAAATAAATAAATACTAAAAACAAAAATCTAGCACCTGGGCTGTATCAGTTGCGCTGGCATCTGTGATCACTGTCGCGCGTCGGTTCGCTGCAGGTACCGCGCTGCTCGATCGCCACGCTCTTTGACATTTGGTTATAAGCACCCTGCACCGCACCAGATCCAATAAATTTTGCATGATTGAGCTGTTCAGTTGCGTCGGAAGCGTATGGAGTAACCACCGAATATCTACCATGCAACCACTGACACGCGTCGTCGTGCCGAAAGCGCCTGGTTCTAAGCATTGCCCGACAGCTACGTACGCGCCTGCTTTCGCCAAATGAGGCAACCCTCAACCGCGAAACGTAATGGTGATCAGATTCAATCGACGATACGGTCACATGTGCCCAGCAATAACAATTAAATATACCGCTGATTATCACGCCAGGTCTCGACGAAGCAGACGCGGCTGCCGCCGCTACCGACGACGAAACACCACATCCACTGGCTGGGCTTGCTGTTCCCATGGCACACTACACTGAGCGCTCACGCGAGCACGTGAAACATGTAACAAGTCAAGCGGCACAAGACAAGCGAAGCGGAAGCGAAGACCACACAACCGAAGTGCGGCCGGCCTGCTCTCGCAAGGCGCACAGTCCAAAATGGCGGCATAACATGTTCTGACGCTATACGTCGCCCAAGGCCAATACCTTGCGTCGCCCGTGTCGGCCAATGGCGCTGCTCAAACGTCGGTTTGTGAAAAGCATGGAGGATCATGGTGAAAAGGTCTATTGACCCTTTTCGCGGAGCAGTTTGGTTTAGAGAAACGAGATGGCGCTCACGGCGGCGCGCCATACCTCTCCTCAGCGACCGCGCACGAATACGAAACCATTACCGCTTCTACCTTGCTTCTATGCGATCAGCTGTCGGAAATGCAACTGAGTTTTCGCTAACACACTGTGCTCCAATCATGCTGGATTGAATCATGTGTATTGAAGACGTGTGCAGTAGTTGGCTGCAAAAATAGTGACTGGCATGTTAAGGAATAGAATGAATCTGTGTGGCCAAGTTCGCGGACCGCTGCTGCAACTGTGCGAACGTGTTACCGGCACTTCGTGATGTATGGCTTTCCTCGAGGATACAGAAACTTGCTCATCCGCCAGCCTTGTATCGCTAACCTTCAAAGAAAGGGCTTCATCTCTATAACGTCCGCATGAGTGAGTTCCACTCGTTAACCAATGACAAAGGGAGTAGCGCCGCTTCCTGTCATAGTAAGTTTCGCGCACATTATCTATACACATCTTTCCCAAGTATCAGGAAAACTTACGCCCACTCTATCGCCGACGTATCAAGAATAAGTGAATGGGCGCACACTTGAATATATGCGCACTGTATACGCACAATAAATGACGGACTACACCTATGGCGCACGAATGGTCGAAGCTGAATGTTCCTTGATGGTCCACAAGAGTAAGCTAGTTACTAGCTGTAATATATATTTGCTACAAGGTACCCAATGTACAAAACAGCTACGTTTCAAGCCTTGTGCGCAACAAGAACAAATCTATAGGAACTGAGCACACCCGCGAGCGATTAGGCAGAAAATAATGAGATAGTGGCCGCACCGAGGAACTTCACTGAGTCAGAAACTCACAAGCCACTGCTTCAAAATATTTGCCGAATAAAGAAGAAAGAGCAAAACACACTAATCCTGACTGAATTCATAATCGGAAAGCTTGGAATACATATTTAGACCCGCTTTTAGAACAAGCACCATATACGCTGCTTGCGCCGTTTGGACATAGCTTAATCAGCTCCGAAATCGCTTTTGCATGTTCTTTGAAGCTGTGGTCAAAGCTTCGTGTCGTCCACCTAGTCACCGTCTACGATATCTCCGAAAACAGAGGTTTTCTAAGCCGCGCCGGCGTCATACACTTTCATTGTAAACAAGGAGGCAACGGAGGCAAGCAATGGACGCGTCACCACGTGATCAAACATGGCAGCGCCCACGGGATCGCCGCGAAAAGGGTCATATTTTCACTTTAGCCACGTAATTGAATGTTGTTGATGGCAATGGACACTGGATGGATGGATGGATGGATGAATGGATGAGGCTGAACCCTTTAAATCGGGCGGTGGCATACGCCACCTAGCCATGACTATTAACCTATCTTGTACTTTGTGGTGGGTGAAATCATAGAGTTTCACACCATAAAACCTAGAGGGAAATGTGGCGCTGCTGCGCCGTGGTATGCAAGGGAATGCCGGTATATTGTGGATTCGGATTGGCATCGTTCTTGGAGAGCCCGAACGCCTTGAAGACGCGCCTGGCTAGCACCGTTCCGTCTGTCACAACGATTCATTTCCTGCTAAAACAGCACGTAAAAAACTGCCTTAGCTTTATTATTACACAAAAACATGTTTTGTTTAATTTCGAGGACATACTATTGGATGCACAATTCTATGAAACGTAAAAAGTATCAGCTGGCCGCTAAAGTTGGAGGGCAGACGACAAGATTCTTGCTCGCTTTGGAACAACTTGTCGTCTGTTCTTGCTTTTCTTCGCTTGATGCTGCATTGTAGGTGAGTAAACTCTATTGAGAGATGTAATATGGGTGAATGAAAGCCTTTTATGTAGATTTTATTTTAAGAACGCGTTATTTGTGTAGTCATATCCACGTTTTAGACGAAGCCTCGTACAACACCAGCCAACACAAGCCTCGCAGACACATATCCCGTCATTCCCATGAGGGCACGGCAGCCCTTTAAGAAACTCGCATAGACGGTGGCGCCACATTGCCCTCTAGGTTTTATAGTGAGAAACTCTATGGGTGAAATTTCACCCCTGCCTTGATTTTATCCACCAATCAGATAACCTCTGTTTGGTTATTTCTACCTGCTTAAAGCCTATTTTGCCTTCACTGTCCCTAAACACCTGCCAACTCTTCCGAATTTTCCGTAAAATGTACGAATTTGGACACGTCTTACGATTTTACGAATGTCGGCTCAATTTTTACGGAAAAGTGGTTATATTCGCGAAATAGTTTTTAAAATTTTTAATAAATTCACACCGTTGCTGGTGGGTAGGGGCGCCACTTACGTAGGGGCGCAGAGATGGAGGTATGCGCCGTAATCTTTATTGTCTGCCGAGTAAGGAGACTTTTCAATCTGTGACGTTGCCTTCGTCATCGGATTGTTGGAGTACCTGACGACGGCTGGAAGTCATTGGTTGTCGTTACTCTCAACATAGAGGTCCACCTGTACGTAAGTGGCGCCCCCAGAGACGACGGCGATTTCGGGTCGATGCGGCAGGCACAGTTTCGGTATGGGAGGCTGTGGCTAGTCGTCTTGCCTGTCACCTTCGCTAGGCTTTTTTCGCGACGCTAGGCTTTTTTCGCGAGTACAGTAAAAGCTCGTTAATTCGGACACGTCCTTTGGTCCCGGCAGGCGTTTGCATTATTTAATGCAATGAAACTCTCGTTAATTCGGACGTATTTGGCCGCACATCGGTTAATTCGGACAATTCTTGGTGCTCGGCGAGCGCGGAGCGCCACAAATGTGCGACGCAAACGAGCTATAACTAGAGTGTACTCTACCATAACGGCATTAGCGTCCACCGAAACGAAGCGACGGAGTTCAAATCGTACGGGAATGACAGCAACGCCAGGACGCTTCGTACCTATTTGAGCCTTTAAAGCTTTCATTCTTGCGTTTGCCGGCGCGCATAGCACCGCATTGGCCGCGTGCCTTCAAAACTGCGTAGTCGCCATCCGTGATCGCGTTGATAGCGGCTGCGGTTTCATCCGCAGCGGTTGCGGTAAAAAGTAGTTTCGTTTTCACTAGTACACTCTAGTTTTCACTCAGTGTCCGTGCCGTCAGGGAATGGAATACGAACTCCTTGAAAAGACAAAAAAAAAAAAAAAAAAAAAGAAAGAAAAGAAAGAAATTTGAGCCATTCCACGCCGCCGCGCGTTGTTTTCCATCCTTCTCCGCATCGCCAGCCTCGCGCGCCTCTGTCCCGTTGCCCTTCCGCCCCTCCGAACACGAATGGTCCGCGCCCATAGCTCTAAGCCACACCACCCTCCGAAACATGAATGGACCGCGCCAAAACAACGTTAGCGTCCACCGAAACGAAGCGACGGAGTGGTTCTTTATTCTATGACGGAGTACTGGAATGACAACAACGCCGGAAGGCTTCGTGCCTAGCTTGCGTTTACCGCCGCACATAGCACCGCGTTGGCCGCGTGCCTTCATGACTGCGTAGTTACCAACCATGATCGTCTTGATAGCTGCCGCGATTCCGTCCGCTGCGGTTGTGGCAAACAGTAGTTTCGTTTTGACTCGGTACGCACGTCGGCCGCGTGCCTTCATAACTCGGTAGTCGCCATGCATGATCGCGTCGATATCGACAGCGGTTTCGTCCGCAGTTGCAGCAAACGGTAGTTTCGGTTTGACTATGCGTGCGTCGGCCGCGCGCCTTCAGAACCGCAAGGTCGCCGTGCATGATCACGTTGACAGCGGTTGCGGTAAGCAATAGTTTCGTTTTTACTCAGTGTAAAGCTTTCGAGGATGAAGAGAGAGAGATTGCGGTTGTGAAGAGGAAGAGGCGCACCGTCTACATCGCGATGGGCGGCGACCCGGCGACATTGGCGAAAAAATAAACGGGATGTGCGCGCGCTAGTGAAAAGCCCGTCTCAGATGAAGACGCGCGCCGCGGCCGCAATGCGAAGGAAGTCGCGAAACCTTCGCCGCTGCGAGCTCTAATCAGTCGCGAGATGACGAGAATTGCAGCTTCCGCATTGCGTTTATGCAAAATAGAAACAGAATTTGCTGATTCATACTGGAAATAAGAGCGTGTTGACGTAGTAAGCATTTGTTTCGGTCCCGTGAAATCCGAATTAACGAACTTTTACTGTATGACCTGTTTTGTGGGCCTCGCTTTTTTTTGTGCGACGTGCTGCTGCATCGGGCGCAGTGCGACTCCGGCACTCCGGTGTTGTGTAGCCGTAGAGGCTGCGAAGTGTGATGGCGTGCTCGAAGCCTCGTCAGTACTAGATACTATCAGTACTTCCAAGTGTGTTTGAAGTCGTACTCCTCGGCAGAATTCCCGTGCACGCCCCCCCCCCCCCCCCCCCCCCCGGTCGCGAGTTTACGAATTTGAAAGTCTTGAGGTTGGCAGGTGTGCTAGTAAACCCCAATGCTTTGAAAAAATCAGCCCCGTTGCCTTGCACTGTAGGGTTAAGCCCTTTACAGGAAAGTATGAGGTGTTCAGCCGTTTCTTCTTCTTCTCCACACGCACAGCACAACGTGTCTATACCTTGGTACGTGACTCGGTACATCTTAGTCCGCAATACTCCCGTCCTGGCTTCAAACAACAAAGAGCTTCCCCTAGAATTATCGTAGATATTTTCTTTGGCAATTTCTTGCTTGAACGTTCGGTATGTTCCCAGTGCTGATTTCGTCTGCATCCCTGTTTTCCACAGACCCCTCTCTGTTTCCTTAACCTTTTTCTTAACCGCTGTTTCCTGGTTTGCACCCCTCCTGCAGTCCAAATATTTGATTGACAGTTTTCTGGTCAGCTTCCTCCATTTTGTATCAACATTCCTCATGTACAAATAACTGAAAACTCTCCTTGCCCACCACTTTTCTCCCATTTCTCTCAATCACTCCTCAAATTCTATCTTGCTGCTGGCTTCCCTGCCCTCGAATGACGTCCATCCCATGTCACTCTGTACCCCCTGATTTGGTGTATTTCCGTGTGCTCCCAGAGCCAGTCTACCTACCCCTCGCTGCTTAACTTCCAACCTTGCTCGAACCTCTGATCTCATGCACAGGACCGCATTGCCGAAAGTCAAACTAGGAACCATCACCCCTTTCCAAATCCCTCTCACCACTTTGTACCTATTGTAATTCCACAGTGCCCTATTTTTCATCACAGCTGCATTTCTGCTACCTTTAGCCGTCACATATTTTTCATGTTCCGTTAGGTACTCAGCTCCATTGTTTATCCACACTCCAAGATATTTGTACTTGTCCACCACCTCCAGCGTAACCTCCTGTATCCTATGCTCGCTGCCCTGAATATCATTAAGTCATGACTGCTGATTTTTCTTTACTAAACTTCAAACCTAAGCTATCTCCCTCTTTACCACATATGTCCATTAATCTCTGCAAGTCTTCCTTGCTGTCAGCCATAAGTATAATGTCATCCGCATACATTAGTCCTGGTAATGACTGTTTAATCCATTCTCCTTGCTTGAAATAGGAAAGGTTGAAGCCAAGTCCGCTCCTCTCCAATTTTTTCTCTAATCCTTGTAAATACAGCATGAACAACAGAGGTGACAGACGGCACCCCTGCCTAAGCCCCTGCTGTATCTCTATAGGCCCAGATACCTTGTCTTCCCATTTTATAAGCACCTTGTTACTTTTATAGATATCTTTTAAAAGATTTCTTACTCCATCTTCCACATCTAGAGGGCCCAGTATGTCCCACAAATCCTTTTGAATTACACTGCCATAGGCTCCCTTGATATCCAGAAATGCAAGCCATAGGGGCCTGTGTTCCTTTTCTGCTATTTCAATACACTGTGTCAATGAGAACAGATTATCTTCTAACCTTCTTTGTTTTCGGAACCCATTTTGTAGTTCCCCCAGCACCTCCTCGCTCTCCACCCATGTCTGCAGTCTGTCCTTTATAATCTGCATCACCACCCTGTAAACCACTGACGTCACTGTTATGGGACGGTAGTTGTTTATGTCGGCTTTGTCCCCCTTTCCGTTATATATCATGCTCATCCTGCTCAGTCTCCACCCGTCGGGGGCTTTACCGTCCATTATCATTTTGCTCACTGCCTCTCTTAATGCTTTCTTAGATTTTGGGCCCAATGTCTTTATCAACATAATTGGGATGCCATCAGGACCTGATGATGATAAGTGGTTCTTGAGGGAAAGGGAAAGGTTGGCGCTATCTCCTGTCGACGTGCTACTAGGAACCCTCTTCTCTGCCCTTTCCCACTCGCTTTGTGCCAGTGGAGCCACTGCACTGACTAGTCCATCCTCACCTGATTGAGCACATGCTATGTTTCGTTCTTTAAATTTTTCTGTCATCATTGTTCTTATGTCGGCAGACTTTGCAAAATAGCGAGCGCCATCTGCCGTAGGCCTGAGGAAGCGTTCGGGGCGCTGGGTGCGAGATTATTTGTGTGGGGAGCCAACGCCTCCTATAAAGACGCGTTGGGGGAGCATTCCCCGTCGTCTCCATATTGCTACCTGTGCCATCGAGTTTGATCGCGTGAAATTCAGCTTCCGTTGTTTGTTTAGTCGTCCTACGTCGTGTCAAAATGATGGAGGAAGACTGTATTCCGTTTTCTTTTTTGGACACGGGATGGATTTGTGACTTTTCGCAATGCTCGATTGCCAGCGACCAAGTGTGGAGCTACCTGCACTCTACAACCGCGACCGTGCATCACGCCCATCGTCGTTGGGCATTTAAAGAAGAGGGCTACGTGAAGAACGTTATGCTCAATTTGAGCACTAGTGACCTACAAGTGGGTCTTGTTCGGGCGGCTTGCTTGCCATCGATGAAGTCCGGTGGCTACATCGTGACGGCGTGGTATCGCAAAGCAAGTGGGGACATAGCTGGAGCGCACTGCACATGTGTAGCCGGGTAAGAAATTGCAATTCTGGCCAACAAAAATGCAGTTATCAGTGAAGAGCTCAGCTTTTGGCAGTGAGTCGGGTCCCTAAAACACGCGCACATTCGCTTTGAAACGAGTAGCAGACCCAGCATGCACTAAACGAAAGTACTTAATATTTCCATTCTACGACGATTGGAAGCAGTAGGGGTGTGTAGTTCTATCGTGCCTTGGTTCTGCGAACCGCGAAGAAAATGTAGAATGCAGTACATACAATACATGCGAACTGCGCTGTAGCTGTGGCCGTTTCTTGTCAAACGGACTTGTGTGCCTGCGCCAGTGCGGGGTCAATCATTAGTACGTCTCGCTTCGGTGTTCGCTTGACTTCGATCTTGCTATAATCGCGCTTTAATCGTACGCTAAGATTCCAACGCAAATGGACTTCAGTAGGCATGGAAGCTGTCCGTGCGAGAGTTGTCAGCGTTATAAAGAAACAAAACTCAAACTGGTGCGGATAACCGAGGCCCCCCCCGGCCACGCTTCCCTTTGCGCTACATATGAAATATAGGAACACGTTCGCCGTGTATTTTTTCTTGTAAAGCGCTTTTGACTTCCACCTCAGCACAGGGGTATAAAGCGTTTAGGCGGTGGATCGTGCACACACTAACTGCGTACTGCCACGCCAAGGTTTCAGGGAATGCTTTAAGCAAAGGTTGTGTCTCCAGTGTGTAGTCCCCTCACATGAACATACTTTGCCGTCACTTTTACGTTTATATTACTTTTCTTTCCGGCGCTGCAGCTTTAGAACAGCCTGCTTTCCTAAGGAATTCATACAATCCTAATTATTGGTTGTTTATATCCACCTATACCCACACTTTTTGGACTGCAGGCTCAGTCAATCCTGTCAGCATGTTGCTGGAGTGCTGCTGAGCGTAGCAGACAAGACGGCCAAGGAACAAGAGTCCTGTATTGATGTGCCATGCAAGTGGATTTTTCCTGATGAAGGTGTAGTACCATTTGAAATGTTTTCTTTTTTTTTTTACAAATTATTTGGAGCATTGATTTTGTTGTCAGCCTCGGCTTGTCGAGTAATTCAGAAATCACAGTACACTAAGTGAACTTTATTTTTGCATGTTATATTGAATCACAATTCGAAAGCACAGTTGACAAAACAAAAAGTATGCAACAGAATAGGCTGGTAAATATTGCTATTAGTAGATGGTAACAGCCTCCACTATAGAAAAACTTAAAAAAGAGAGAGAGAGAGGAACGTGGTGGGAAAGGCAGGGAGGTTAACCGGAAAAGATTCTGGTTTGCTACCCTGCACTGGGGGAAGGGGAAGGGGAAATGAAAGGTGGAAAGAATAGGGAAGAGAAAAAGCAGTCACGAAAAAAAAATCAAGGAATTAAGAAAAAAAAAAAAAAAAATAAAAGGAGGAGGTTGGAAACGTCTGTGAGAACTATAGTCTGTCAGATAGTCCACTCGATCGCAAAAACTTCAAGAGTGCCTTGACTGACTTATTGTGTGACGACTGTATAGGCCGGCGTTCCAGGACTGTCTGCTCCGAAAGCGGCCGGTCGTCAAGACGTGCCAGCGCGGTCGCGAATGACTGCCTATGTGCGCTGTATTGGGGACAGTGACAAAGTACGTGCTCGATTGTTTCCTCGTCGCCGCAGTGGTCACACGCAGCACTATCCTCCCATCCAATGCGGAAAGCAAACGACTTTGTAAATGCGACACCAAGCCACAATCGGCAAAGTACTGTTGTTTCGGGTCGGGATAGTCCAGGTGGAGGTCGAAGTCGAAGACAGGGGTCCAGTCGATGCAGACGTGTGTGTTGCAAACTAGGTGTGTTCCACAACGATTGTGTGGCATCGTTTGCAAGCACTCGAAGTTTCGCTGCTGCATCTGTTCGTGACAGCGGGATTGGTTCCTGTGCGCCGTCTTCATGAGCAGATCGAGCAGCTTCATCAGCATATTCGTTGCCCATTACGCCACAGTGGCTAGGGAGCCACTGAAAGGTGACGTCGTGTCCTTGCTCGACGAGGCAATGAAGGAGCTCTCGGATTTCGAGGACTAGTTGTTCGTAGGGTCCACGGTGTAAGGCGGAAAGCAAGCAATGTAGCGCTGCCTTGGAGTCACTGAAAACACTCCATTTGTTAGGTGGTTCCTCACGAATTATGCGAAGTGCGCTACGAAGAGCAGCAAGCTCCGCGGCTGTCGATGTCGTCTGGTGTGATGTCTTGAATTTCATGGTGGAGACTTTCGCAGGAAAAAACACTGATCCTGCAGAACCGTCCATGGTGGTTGAACCATCAGTGTATAGATGGGTATGATCACTGTATTTTTCGTAGAGCATGATCAGCGAAAGTTGCTTGAGAGCTGGTGATGAGAGTTCGGCTTTCGTTCGAATTCCAGGCACTGTCAGTCGAACTTGTGGCTGAGCCAAGCACCAAGGAGGAAACAAAACTCTCGTTGCAGCTGTGTAACCTGATGGAAGGTATATACGATAAGGCAGTATTGTCTGACAAAAAGAGGCACGTGGTCGGTCTTCTGGCAGTGAGGCTAGATAGTGGGAAGGGGCGCGAGCAAGGTGCCTGACGTGTGCTCTGAGCGCTTCCATAATAATGTGAATCTTGGCTGGGTAGTCATGTGCAATTGCAATGGTTTCTGATGTTGATGTACATCGTGGCAACCCTAGACAGACCCTAAGTGCCTGTGCCTGAGCACTTTCGATTGTACGAATGTTAGTTCTACAGGTATTGGTCAGCACTGCCAAGCTGTACCTCAGATACCCGAGAAACAGCGTCCTGTAGAGTTGCATCATCGCGTGTACTGAAGTACCCCAGGATTTTCCTCCAAGAAACTTGAAGAGATGAGAGATGGCTGTCAGGCGCTTCTTTAGGTTGGTGACATGGGGACTCCAACAAAGGTCACGATCGATGATTACCCCTAAGAACCTGTGCGTTCTGACGTAAGGGATATTTTGTCCATCGATGGTTATGGTGTATGGTGTCATTCGTTTCCGGCTAAATGCGATCAATGCGCATTTTTCCGGGGAAATCTTGAGGCCTTGTTCATTAAGGTACGTCGCTATCAACGCCGCAGATTTTTGGAGCCTAGCACGTACTTGAGGACGCGTCACGCCAGATGCCCAGACGCATATGTCATCCGCATATATTGACAACTTCACCGTATTTGGTAGGCATTCTACGAGGGCAATGAGCACAAGATTGAAGAGTGTTGGGCTCAACACACCACCCTGTGGTACTCCACGGTGTGTATAGTGTTGAGAAGTTGGGCCGTCTTCAGTATTCACAAATAGAGACCGCATATGTAAATAACTGCGTGTCCAACGATAAAGCCTACCGCCGAGGCCAACCATTTCCAGAGCCTCTAATATAGCCTCATGAAGAACATTGTCATATGCTCCTTTGATGTCGAGGAACATGGCGACAGATAATCGCTTACACGCCTTTTGATGTTGAACGTAAGTAACCAAATCGATGACGTTGTCAATGGAACATCGGTGACGTCGAAAGCCAGCCATTGCGTCTGGATAAACTTCATAGCGTTCCAGGTACCATTCAAGTCTGGCGAGGATCATTCGTTCCATCACCTTCCCAATGCAACTGGCCAGCGCGATTGGGCGGTAGGAAGTAATCTCTAGAGGAGACTTGCCAGGTTTGAGGAGTGGTACCAGGCGGCTGGTCTTCCATTCTTGAGGAACGTTTCCATTCTCCCAGGACTCATTGAAGATGTTCAGCAAGGCACTTCGCGCTAGTTCACCGAGGTGGCACAAGGTACGGTAAGAAATACCATCTGGTCCAGGTGACGACGACCGATTACATAGGGCAAGTGCCGCGTCGAGCTCTTGAATGGTGAACGGCAGATCCATGCGTGAGTCCCGTGTGTCCGGAACGTAGTCAAAGGTAAGGGAACTTGATCCCGCTGACTGGCCTGTAATCATGGCACAGAAATCTTCCGCCACGTCGAGGTCTTGTCGGCGTTGGAAAAGTGCTAGTGCCTTGAATGGAAAGCGTTGTTCCGGAACGGAACGTAGGCCTCTCACAGTTCTCCATATTTGAGACAGTGGCTTGCGGGGGTCAAGGGACTCACAATACTTTGTCCATCGCTCCGATTCCAGTTTATCTATGCGGCGTTGTATCTTCTTTTGAGTGCGCCGGGCTGTCCTTAGATCGTGAATGGACTTCGTGCGTCGGTATCTTCGTTCGGCGCGACGACGAATAGCACGAAGTCGCTCCAACTCCAGGTCGAATTGCGAGTACTTCGATGAGCACATGAGCGTGCACATAGCGGTCTGCGCCGCTTCTTTAATAGCTTCCTGCAGTCCAGATAAAAGACCTTTCTGACAAGCGTCCTCCAGGTGGTTTTTAAACACAGTCCAATCAATTCTTCGTAGTGTGCTTGGCGGGTGAGTGTTAGACATGCCGTCAATCTTGAGGTAGGTGGGGATGTGATCGCTGCCATGTGTCTCAATGTCCAAAAACCACTTAACGCGCGTGGCAAAGCGGCGTGATACAAAGGTCAAGTCCAGGCAGCTGCTGTACACTGTGCCCCGTAGAAACGTAGGACTAGCGTCATTGAGCAGCAAGAGGTCATGATTGGAGAAAACGAAGCGAGTCTTCGTCCGGTTGCGTTGACTTTTGAGCTTCCCCAAATGGTGTGATGGGCGTTAAAGTCCCCGGTGATAATCCAAGGACCAGGAGACGCTTTTATTATGTCTTCTAGTCTTTTGGTGTCAAACGGGCTTGATGGAGATAGGTACGCGCCTACAAGTGTAAAGGTGAGCTTTCTATTTTTGACGGTTAAGCAGACATACTGATTGTCGTCATGAGGTTGCACAGGCTGGATGACGTAAGTAAGCTCACGGCGAATAAAGACGACTACCTTGCTATTTCCGTTGTTATTTGAGGACGTAATTGACTCGTAGCCGGATAGTCTGATAGGGTGTGTTAAATTTGGTTCGCAGATAACGATTATTGGAAATCGGTTAACATGTACAAACTGGCGAAAATCAGCAATGCGAGATCTTAGACCTCTGGCGTTCCACTGAATAATCGATGCTTCTTTGACCTCCTTACGAAATGACTGGTGGTTGTCAGCCATGGTTCACTCGAGGGTTGCTAGGACTGGGCTCAGCGAGTCCAGCACTTGTAGTCCCCTTCGAGCGGATGGAGTTTCCATGCTGGTCAGCATTACTCTGATGACATCAATTATGGACCGCAACATCGGGATGATTTGGCGGTCTACTGTTGGCAGAACATCAACTGAAGGTTGCTTCGATGGAGGCATCAAACGTGTAGTCTCCTTGGAAGGCTGAGCGCTCGGGAGCGCTGGCCAGTCTTCTACACGGGAAGGATTTTCCGTTTGAGGCCTCCTTGTGATCTCGGGTCTGCTTGTACTCGAAGCTGATCTCGTTGGCACAATCTGTGCATGAACTGCACCTTGAGTTGTACGTTTCCGTCGATGACGTCGACGTCGACGCCGGATCTTTTCAGAAGCTTCACTGTGAGATGAGCTGTCCCTGACCATCTGTTTCAGGATAGCAAATTCTTTTTTGATCCGTGGGCAGTCTTTAGATGTAGCTTCATGAGAACCGTTACAGTTGCCACATCTAATGTTGGTTGCGCGGCAGACGTCTGCAGTGTGCGACTCCGCGCACCGAGGGCACACTGCAGATTTTGCACAGGCGCCCTCGACATGTCCAATCTTGAAGCATTTGTGACATTGAAGCGGCTTAGGGACAAACGGCCGAACAACATGTCGGAAGTGACCAACCTTGACATGCGAAGGGATAGAGTCGCCCTTGAAAACTATCTTCACGCAGCGGCTGTTTCCGAGGCGGCATACGTGCGTTATGACTACTCCTTCATACGCCGGTTTAATCAGAATGGGCAGGTCTGAGTTCGTAATTGCCAGGTCAATGTCGTAGATTACGCCGGCAGTGCAGGTTTCTTCCATTGGTATAACCGGTCTTACTTTGATGTTTCCCAATTCTGTTATCTGTCGGAGCTTATCCAGCGCATTTCTCCGGGTCGTGTCGACAGCCAAGACATTCTTTCGCGTGTTTATTCGGACCTCCTTAATTTCGTTTGGTGCCATTCCCTCAAGGAAAACGGAGAGAGCTTGCCTGTTTAATCCTCGAAGGCTGATGGAATTATCCACAGGGATGAAAAGGATGGTGTGCGGCCAGCGCTCAGGTTTTGCATGCAGGGTTGATGTACTCCCGGGTGATGACGTCTTGATGAGTCTTCTTTTTGCCTTTCGGCTCCTCACCGATACAAAGCTGTCGTCCGATGAGTCGTCGCCTGTGACTGAGTAAATCTCAGTGTCTTCGCTGGTGCTAGACCAAGTACCTCGCTTCCTTGAGGAGCTTGTCAAAGTAGACCTCTGGCCCGGCGGGATTGCAGGATCCGCATCCATGACCACGAGAGCAGGAGCCTCAGTGGAGTCTTCACTGCTGGTGGACCGGTTGCCCCTTGTCAATGAAGAGCTCGCCGTGGTAGACTTCTGGCCACACAGGACTGCGGGAGGCTCCGCGTCCATAGCCGCAAGGCTGGACGCATAAAGCGCCCCGGAAATCGTGGAAAATTGGACGAAATATAGCTAGCCGAGATAGATGCGTTCTAGCAAAGAGCAACTTCGTCGTCATTGAAAAGTGCAGGGAGGTCGATTGAACTATGCAAGCAGAGAATTAGTTATCGGGCGATGCTGTGCAGGAGTAGTCACGGGTCGAGAGCTCTGTCCTGTGGCGGTATTGATTACGCTGCGGATGGCGATTATGCGGCGGATGACGAAGACAACGTGTTATCAAAAAGGTGAGGAAAACTGGAAGATGTGGAGTCAACATACTTGGCGGGTGCATGTTTTACGAGGTGCTACGAATCCAATCTGCTTCTTGTAGGCTGCCTGATATACTTTGATCCAGAAAAGCAAGGTTATTCGAGGTGCTCAATGGTTGGTTGGTCACAGCCATACCAAGAACCAGCGGTCGAATTCACAAAGCGCGTTCGTAAGTGCTGCTTGCCACTGGCCAGACGCCTTCGCTAATGATATGTCCAACACCACGATTGGCTGACACCCGCTTCTACGAATAGTTTTGGCGTAAGAAAGTTTTTGTGAATTCGGCCCCAGACTTTTAACTGTCTAACCTATTGCTCTGTATTCTGAGCGCAGCGCTTAGGCGCCGGTTCCTGAAGCGAGTGACGTCTTAGACGCCATCTTGGGTAACTAGGTATGTGCCACTGGGAATGTGCCGCCTATACAATGACGAAAAACTACCTTAAATTTGTCCGATACCCAGCCCGAAATCTCCGAACCCTTCACAAGGGTTTTTAAAGGACAGCAACCCGAAGGATTAGCAGGCACTCTTCAATGAACTTCTCGCCAGCTTGAGCTACTGAGTATGTGCCACTGAGTGTGCGGCAAGCGAGGGAAGAATTCTGAGCCTACGCAGGCACCGGCACACCACACTTCTCGTCTCGGAGGCCACACGCGGAATTCGCGGCCGTGCCACTAGATGGCACAGCGTGTCCACAAAGAAGCGCAATAGAGGAGCCCGGTCGTTACATGACGCGTTTCTCAGGTGCCGTGCATTTCGGAGGCGACACGCAGGCTTCGTGGTGGCGGCTCTAGATGGCGCTGAGTGTTCTTAGAGAAGTGCGGAAGAGGCGTCTCGCTGCAGTACACGCCTCACCCATAGCTCGTTTTGGCGGCGGCAATACGTTATGTCGCTATGCTGATTCAATGCTAACGCATTACCGCCGGAAGTCATGGTTAGGTGGTCTCGCTGCAATTTTTTAAGTAACCACCTGAAGCCACATATTTACGATTTGTAGCTGGTGAGTTCACGACTAGTTTCCATTTGGAAAAAAAAAGTTGAGCATGACGCTCGTTTCGCGATATAAATTTCCGTAGTTGGCGATGACATACATTGACGTATCAGTTAATTTTTAAACGAAGCCTTATAGGTTCACAAGTTTCGGCGGTGGTTTCTGTGGTGGTGGCGGAGTCACGCTGATAAGTGGGCCTATCGTGGCGATTGCGCAGAAAGGGTCCAAGCTCATTGGCACATACCAGGATGAAAAAGAAAGAGAGAGAGGAAGAAAGAGAGAAAAAAGACCCAGAGCAAGAGAGAGAAAGATAGCAAATCACCACGAAGGTCAGAGAAAGAGAAAGAAAATGAGAGAAAGAAATAAAGAGAATCACCACGAAGGTCAGATACACACACGACAAGCTTCGCTTACCCCCATTTTCTCGACAGGAGAAGGGCTGGTGATTTTTGTGCTTCAATGCAGAAAACTATGTTAAAAAAGATAAGTGGAACAAGCGTGAGTTCACACCGCAAGTTTCACGGCTAATACCTCGCAGCCGGTGCCACCCTCAGTATTTGGTTCAAGTGTATATGCACTGCAATCTCACCGGAAACAATCCGCCAACTTCAATATGGGCCGTAAGGTAATTATTTAAAGAGTTAATTGAGATAATTTTTGCTAACTAGTCGACCATGCGTTTTGATTTCTCATACGAGTATGCACGCCACTTCGTGTAATCCATATGCAAGACTACAGTTGCCCTATCTACCGCAGATCATTAAAAATAATTGTATGGTCAAAAGGAACGTCGCAGTTGTGCCCGATAGGCGAAGCATTGATTGCTATAGCAAATTATTACACAGCTGTACGAAGTAAGTCAGTAGCTTTGTAAGCTGCAGCATCAACTGCTCTAAACATCTGCTTTCTAATAGGCACATTGTCACGCGCGCACAGGCAAACACGAACACATCTCACTCGATAACCGTGGACACTTGGTGTCAGAATGATGGCGTGATGAAGGGCGGTAGCAGCGGCGAGTGAATTCCCCTTCGTGCATGCCTCACACTTCAATGCAAAGTAGGCACGCGACAACACAGCACATGCAGTCATCACCTATCTCGGGTTGCCCAGCTTTCGAACCCACCACAGATTCCATCCAAGATAGGTCACATGTGGCCGAGTTCAGTCACTGCAGCTATCCACGAAGTGAATGATGATGAGTGGGCGAAGCACCGGGGGATCATTCTGGTAAACCACAGCTACGGACGAGAGATAAAGAGAGCGCGCGTCGGGAACGAGATAGAAAATTACACCATCTTCCCGTAGGGGAACCCTGAGTAGTATGTGAAGCAGCCATGGGGTCGACTCAAGGTAGTTTTATCAGCTGTATAAACTTGGACATGCAGCAGCACCACCAATGCGCAGAACTGTTGTCGACGCCGTCAGCGTTTAGCCCGCGTTCGCACCGAACGCGCGCAAAGTGGAACCGGAACCGGAAGTGGAACGGGAAGTGGAACCGGAAGTGGAGCCGGAACCGGCAGTGGAACCGGAACTGGAACCGGAACAGGAACGCCATCTAGTGAACACTTCATAAAACTGCAGGTGGCTACATACTACTACTACTACAGAGGAGGGAACGACCCACACCCTAAGGAGCTTCGCCCCTAATAAATGAACGGCGTGCGCTTGGCTCAGGGGGTCATCGTGGTATCAAGCATACGTTCAGCAAATGGTTGGGCACGGATGAAAACATTCTCGATGACTTTGACCATCCCTATAGGCGAGTCACTTTCGTAGCCACCATAGTGCTGTGGGGAACTACTTTATAAGGGCGTGCCTTGCAGAACTCTTGCCTAAATCTTGAACGTAAAAATTACTGAACCTTATTTTAATGACATATGTGAGAATTTCATTTCCTTTTGCATATTTGCTGACATATGAAAAAGTGTCAGCTGCGCAGGCGGAATAGAAGTTTCGCGCAAGAAAATAAAAGGACAGAAACCAAAAGAAAAGCACGCTTAGTTATCACAAAAAGCGCTTACGTTAGAATTTTTCATAAGAAATAATGTCAGCCGATCATGATGCTGAAAATATTATTAATGAACGCGGTCTGCAAATGGCAAAGAGCACTTCCGAAAGAGAAGCGTCGTGAATTTTCCCCCTGATACTGAGAAAAAATATATATTGCAAAGAGAGATTTCATATTGATGGGAGCTCTTCCAGATTGCTGTATCATTTTGAAAAAATTTAAAAACGAGCAGCCATCGGAGAAGTGTACTTACAGCAATATTAAGATATCACAATATTTTAAACGTTTTTTTAAACAACTTTGTTTCCCTAAAATATGAGAAGGAAGGAATATAAGAAAATCGTTGCTTTCCTGCATTACAATTCACGACACACACAATCGCAATTAACAATTTGTGCTTTAAAATACCCCAAACAGGTAATTTCCATTTGAAATAAAAAATTGTCATCGGCATTAAAAATATTTGGTTTTAACGACCCGTAGGAAACATGTCAAGAACACGCTACCGGAGCTACATGGCCTTGGTGAAACTTCAGACAAAAAAAGGATGCGATTAGAGTCAACACAGGAGGAATATAAAGTGTTATTCTCTTCAGTGGATGAGTGCATGCATAGCCATGAAGAATGAATACTATAATGCTCGAAATTAAGAAAAAGAAATAGCACCTCAAAGGTCGTTGCCGACGAGTAGCAGAGGAGGTTGGTAAGGAGAGGCACTTCGAGCAACCGCATCAAATGAATACTATGTTCCAAGACGGATATAGATCACATAGAGGGGCGGGTTACCAACACAAACCTTGCGCGACTGCATCAAAGCTCGAAAGGCGGCCTATGGTATTACTGTTACAACAAATGTCACAGGTGTCTCTGATTGCTAAAACTCAATATCTACCACGCGAGGAGGTAGGGTATTTGTCGCACGCACAGCGAACGGCGTTCCGAATGATGTAGCCATCACGATCACAGAAGCGCGGAAAGAGGATGGTACTATGGTCATGAAGACGATAGAAGTGCAGAGAGTTTTCCGCCAGCAGTTCGCACAACTCTATTGAATCGAATAAGCGCCGAATTAAACGCCAAGACGAGTGCGTTTTGCCGATGGCTTCCCAAAACTGGACCGAAAAACAACGTCAGCACTTCAAAAACAGTAACAAAAGGCGATGTACGGGCGGCCCTTAAAGCCATGATTTCTACAATGACACAAGCGCTCGATGGCTTATTAATGGCCTCCTACATAATATTTTTCGCCATTTTTGGTGACGCTCTTACGTGAAATAATTTCGTGAAGCAAGCGGCATATCTGCAATCCATTTCTGAGAAAGCTGCTGAGAGTCTGCTCTACAATAGGACATCGGGACATACAGATAATATGTAGTGATATGTCAGGCGCTACCGTCGGCGTAAATTGATTAGTGATGGCCTTTCCCTCCAATCTGCGTGTGCCTTTGAGCAGCGTGCTTAAAAGGTGGGAGCCAAAATCTCTTCCTCTGCACGGTTCTGACATCTGCACCGCGGCAACAAGTTTGCACATTTGTTTGAAAACGACTGCTTTGCTATTTTGCAGGTTTTACTTTTCGTTGTTCCTTTCGATAAACAATCTTTGGACAATTTGACAAAAGATAGCTATTGAAGCCTGGAATTTAGAGATATCCTATTCGCAAATAATAATAAATGAGGTGTCTTGTATTCAAAAACAGATTTCTGTAGACATGTGGCTACCAATAATGTGTGACTGGTTAGAAGTGTACTGTAGCCACTTGTGAACTCACACTTGTACATTAATGGTAAGTTGACTATTCATTACCCTCTTAACACTTGGACAAATGGGCATGTGAAATAAAATACGCACATCACAAAGAGCACAATTATGCATATGTTACATGATGCTGGAGTACAATTCTGGACAATGTCAAATTACACCATATTGTTAAGCGAACGAGGGATTCAGCACTGAAGGTATTTACAATCTCTTCCTCTGCTCGGTTCCCACATCTGCACCGCGGTAAGAAAACAACTGCAGCGCTGGCTCGTTCAGCCGACAGCTGGAGACCCAGAAGTAGTTCGTCTTCTTCGTCCGTGCTCGCGCTCATGTAGCATATCCGTGTATCATGTAGAATATGTATGTAGCATTATCCCCGGCGGCAGATGCACCATCTGCACTTGACGTGCAGATGCACGTCAAGTCCATATTCGCTGGCCTTTGCTGTGATGGATGGAAGGTATTTCTCCAGTGGCTATGTTGGTTCTCGGCCGAACAACAAAAAGAATGGGGAATAACCGGCAGTGTCATGGAGCGAAGAATTGTATGCAAATGTAACATGGGGTAGAGCAAGGTCCCAATCACGGAGGTCGGACGAGACATATTTTATCAGCATGTCTGTCGGGGTCGATTCAGACACTCAGTGAAACCATTAGTCTGTGGATGGTAAGACGTAGTCAACTTGTGCTTGGTTGAGCAGCACTGCAGGATGTCGGCGATGACCTTTAAAAGGAATGTGCGGCCACGGTCAGTGAGCAGTTGGCGTGGAGCTCCATGTTGTAAAATCACGTCGTGCAAAAAAGAATTGGCGACATCTGTGGCGCAGTATGTTGGAATCGCTTTCGTGATGGCGCGGCGCGTTGTGTAATATGTCGCCACAGCGACCCACTTGTTGCCAGACGTTGATAGGGAGGAAGGGCCATGTCAAAGCCAGCGCGATAGAACGGCTCCGACATGACGTCGAGCGGTTTAACGCACCAGACAGGAAGCGTCGATAGTGTTTTTAGACGATGGAATTTCTCGCACACCGTAACGTATTTCCGTACGGAGCAGGCAAGGCCTGGCCAAAATAAGCGTCGGCGAATCCTGTCTTAAGTGCGGGAGGCGCGAGGTGACTGGTGGTTGGCAAGTCATGAAGTTCGAACAGCTGACCGGAGATGCTTACAAATGACGAGGAGTAGGGCACCACCGTTGGGGTGAACATTTTGGCGGTATAATACACCATCCCGGAGGACAAACAACTGAAGCGACGAATCGGAAGCCCAATGTTTCAATGTTCATCGTGGCGTTACGGCGTTGGCATCATGGCATTGCTCGTCGGTGACGTGGAGCAGTTGTGAAACGGAGAAAACGGTAGCGTCGGTATCGGTGTCAGGGATGGTGGGTGGTTCATCCACAGGATGATGCGATAAACAGTCTGACTAGTCCTGATGTAAGCGGCCCTACCTTACACTACTATATAGGAATATTCTTGTAGCCGCAGAGCCCAGCACCAAGCAGGTCGGTAGGGTCCTTGAGTGACGGAAGCCAGCAGAGCACGTGATGATCCGTGATTACAGAGAAATCATCATCATCATCATCATCATCATCATCAGCCTATATTTATGTCCACTGCAGGACGAAGGCCTCTCCCTGCGATCTCCAATTACCCCTGTCTTGCGCTAGCGTATTCCAACTTGCGCCTGCAAATTTCCTAACTTCATCATCCCATCTGGTTTTCTGCCGACCTCGACTGCGCTTCCCTTCTCTTGGTATCAATTCTGTAACCCTAATGGTCCACCGGTTATCCATCCTACGCATTACATGGCCTGCCCAGCTCCATTTCTTCCGCTTAATGTCAACTAGAATATCGGCTTTCCCCGTTTGTTCTCTGATCCACACCGCTCTCTTCCTGTCTCTTAACGTTACTCCTAAGATTTTTCGTTCCATTGCTCTTTGTGCGGTCCTTAACTTGTTCTCGAGCTTCTTTGTTAACCTCCAAGTTTCTGCCCCGTATGTTAGCACCGGTAGAATGCAATGATTGTACACTTTTCTTTTCAACGACAGTGGTAAGCTCCCAGTCAGGATTTGGCAATGCCTGCCGTATGCGTGCATACAAATGCGTGCATACAAATACGGGCAAAATTTGGAAAGCGCCCAGACGGGAGCCATTCACCCTCTTACATTCGCTCTCTTTAATCGAAAAGAGTTGAGCTCCGTTGCTGCGGGGAGGTGGCTGGCTTAGGCGATAACACGATACTGTCCCCATTGGCGTTGGGCTAAGACGTCTCGAATACCGTGACCACTGTCATCGGTACGGACCTCTGTAGAAGAGGACGTGTCAAAATGGGCCAGTATAGGTGGCGTGTTGTGAACGGTACTGAGTTGGACAAACGCGGCAGCTTGAGCGGGACCCCACGTAAACGGAACGTCCTTCTTCAGAAGATCAGTAAGGGGTCGGGCAATCGCTGCAAAATCTTTCACCAACCGTCCGAAGTGGCAGCATACTCCTACAAAACTCCGGACGTTTTTGACAGACTGAGGTACAGGAAAAGACGTGACAGCACGAATTTTCTCCGGGTCTGGTTGAATACCGGAAACGTCGACGAAGTGGCGCAGCACTGTAATCTGCCCGGGCGACCGAAGTGACACTTCGTAGAATTCATTTTACAGCGTAAGCTGTTATGAGCTAACTGCAATAGCGGTTTCGGTTCGCGATGGTGTCCACCGCCGCCGCCTCGTAACCGCTATCGCCGGAAATGCGAAAAAAGTGTCTGTTCTCCACCAGGATCGAGCCCAGGCCCGCTGCGCGGGAGTCGGATACTTTACCACTGAGCCACGCAAGCTCTTGTTATGAGGCAGTGGAAAAATGCCCTATAAGCACGCCCTGGGCAGGCTTGCCGACGCAGACGCCCCGAGCCTCCGCCAGTATGGTGGCGCCCTCGAGTTAAGGCGCCTGCAAACCCCGCGTGCGATGGCGCAGACGACGCGATGTGATTCAGATGAGGCGCGCAATCAACGCGATCCCAGCCTCCGCCAGTATGGTAGCGCCATCTAGTTAAGGTGCCTGCAAAGGCAGCGTGCGCAGGCGCAGACGACGAGATGCGATTCAGACGAGGCGCGCAATCAACGCTGTGAGATGTGCGCCACGTATTCTGGATACCTCTTCAGTACACATTATGGCGTCTCCGCGCAAGGTATGAACTGCTGCTGAAGAAGAGAATCGTAGAGCTAAGTGCGCGGCTACAACCAGGAATCATTTGGCTCAGCAGACTGATGTGCAGAGAGCATTACAAGCCGCAGCTCGCCGTCGACGCCGGGCGGACAATTCATATCAATCTCGTCAAAACGAGGTGAAGAGACTTTGCCACGAAACCCTGTTGTGCGTGGTGACGAAAATGGAGCAACTGTTGAGCCGCTCCACCTGCTTACGCTGTGACTGTGCTGCGTGTGTCGCGCAGGTCTGTGACTTTTTTAGCCCAGCCTTGCGGAAGACTTGAAGAATAGCTGATAAGTGCTCAAGGTGCGTCTCATATGTATACGCGGAAATGAGAAAACGTCGTCTAGGTAGCTAATGCATGTTGACCATATGAACCCTTGAAGCAAACAGTCTATTATGCGTTCAAACGTTGCATGGGCGTTGCATAGACCGAATGCAGAACTATGACTTGATATAGACCATCAGGGATGACGAACGCGGTCTTCTCTTGGCCGTTCTGCACAGAAATCTGCCAGTAACCAGGCCTAAGGCCTATTGAGGGAAAGTAGTTGGCACCGTGGATACAATCGAGGATGCCGTGGACAGACTTCCCTTTTGGTAATTTGGTTTAGATGACGATAATCGACGCAAAAACGGCACGCGCCATCTTTCTGTTTAACGAGCACTACGGTCGACGCCCAGCGGCTACACGATGGTTCAACAATGCCTTTGGAAAGCATCTTGATCGCTTCATCTTGAATAACATTACGCTGTGACGCATTAACGCGATACGGCCGGCGATGTATAGGAATAGCATCGCCAGTATTTATATGATGCTTAACTCAGACCCAATTGTTGACTGTTGAGGTCAAAGGTGTCGAGGTAGGAAAGCAAAAGGCGGTATTAGGCAGTAAGTCCGCAGCAATCATGGGATTAAATGTTGCGTCGACGCAAATTCCATCCTGTGGAGATGGTGAAGAATCGGAGCATACGTCTACGGAAAAGTCGTGACGTGGTCAGCTGCTATAGCACGCAGCGTGGCAACCGATATGCCTTGAAGTAAAACTTGCTTTGTCAGGCCAAAATCGATGACGGGGAGGAAGGTCCGGTTATCAGCAACGGTTACGACCGAGTGGGGTGCAGTGATATTGCGTATGAAAAGGACATCAGGAGCAGGTGTGACGAGGTAATCTCCATTTGGCTCAGGGAAAGATGATATGAAATCAACGAAAGTCAAGACTTTAGGCGCAGACGGACGAAGGCGTTCGTACTTAAGTTGCTCGGGAGTTCAGCACGAATATGAGGGAGAAGAAGTCGAGGCAAAGGGTACCGGCAGAACAGTCGATCAGAGTGGGAATGCGCCGTAAGAAAAGTGTAGTCCGAGCATAAGATCGTGGGGACAATTGGTCCGCATTGTAAAACGAAGTGGAACGTGGCGGCCGGAGTTGATTCTCGCGGGCAGTACATATGCTAGTGACGCCAACAGTGTTGCCATCGGCGAGGCGTACGGCTGCTGTAGTAGCAGGCATGATAATTAACCTTCTTCAGCCGACGGACGGAGATAGCTCTCATTATGGACACCTGGGCTCTGTATCAATTAATGCTGTCAAAGGGACACT